>NW_006291021.1:844874-851347 GCF_000327345.1 Myotis davidii
GACACGGGCGCAACAAGAGCGTCCTGATGGAGCGACTCAAGAAGGTGAGGGGGCTCGGGGCACGGGGGTGGCGCAGGAGGTCGGGGTGCGTCCCCGAGTGGACCTGTCACCGCGACCTCTGGACCCGGGCGTCTGCGGCCCGCCCCCCTCTTGGCGGACCCCCCGGGCTGAGCTGTCCCGGACGAGGGGGCCTGGCTGTGTGACCTTGGCCCGTGATCGTCCCTCTCTGTGCCTTGTTTCCTACCAGGTCATCGCCTCAAGTGCGCTGGCAGCCTGCCTGCCTTAGACGCTAGGCTGGCCCCTGACTCCTCCCAGGCCCGAGTTTTAGGTTGGGCGCTGTGACCTTGTACAAGTGCCCGTGTCTCTGAGCCTCAGTTTCCCTCCCTGGAGAACAGATGACTGAAGAACCTTTGAGATCTTGCAGGAAAGGGAGCCTTGCTTGTACCTGTCCCAGAGCCTTGGCACTTACCATACCAGACGCCAGACTGCTCTTCTCGCAGGTGGCCTGGCCGACCCCCTGTCCTTTGGATCTGTTTGAGATGTCACTTTAAGTAACGCGCCGCTCCCCCGCCCCCATTTTCTCCTGTCATCCTCTGTTTATTCCCCTCAACACCACACATAACACAAACTTGAGAATGGAGGATTGTCGTGTCTCCAACCAGAACAAGCTTCTTAAGGGGGGCGGGGGGACGGGATCTGTGAATTTACTGTGAGCCCCAGCTTTGTGCCAGGCAGGAGGGAAGCACCGAGGTACCTTCCCCAACCCGATCTGTCTGTCCTCCCTCCCCCGCTCCCCCAGGCCAAAGATGGCTTGGTGGACCACTGCTCAGAGCCCATTGTCCATGGAGACCAAGTACAAGCCTCTTGTTATTATTTGTTATATTAACTTAAACTAGAAGGTTGGGCAGTTTCAAGGTTAGGGGCCAATTTGGAACTGGCCATTGACCCTGATTCTGAACACCCTTTCACACACCCCTTTTTTTGGGTGGGGGGAGGGGGTGGTGTCGTGTGGCATGGGTGCAGAGAGAACCAAGTTGTGCTGGGTTCATCCTGTGTCTTGTGGGCTTGAAGCCCAGGTAAGCAGAACCAGACTTGCTTTTTTCAAGGAAGAGTTAGAAGTTGTTATTTAAAAACAACAATGTGTGCCGTGCAGCTCTTGACAATGTAAAATCCATCTCTTCCTGACAGGCAGTTAAAGAAGAAGGGCAGGATCCTGATGAAATTGGCATCACATTAGAAGCCACGAACAGGAAGACGGCAAAGAGATGTGTTAAAGGTATCGACCTGTACTTCCTGCTGCTAGAGGTCCGAGTGTTTGACAACCCACTTACTTAGAGACCTGGTTTTTTAGCACTGTTTCTGCCCTCCGGGCCAGGAGGAGAATGTCTTCAGCTGTCATTGTTCTTCATCTCCTAGTTAGGCCTGCTCTTCACCAGCTAACAAGCGACTGTCAGGGTGCTGGAGGAGGATACCAAGTAAAATTAAAATACATGCTAAAAACATCTCAGTTCTTGCCATTGGTGTTAAAAAAGAACTAGAGTAAGACACTCTAAAAGCTGCCCTGACTGGTTTGAGCACCTGCTTGGCTTCCTTCCTGGTTTAAAAAAAGAGGACTTAAATCAACGAAAATGACAACAACCCAAGACCAAATAGAACTCAGCTTCTCTATGGTCCAAAATAGATTGTCAGAGTATTTGTATCCAGCCTATTTTTACTAGCGTGATTTTTTAAAAAGATATAATTCAAATTCTATAGAATTCACCTGAAGTGTACAATGCAGTGCTTATTCACAAGACTGTGCAGTCATCACCAGTGTCTAATTCTAGGTATTTTCATGACCTCCGTGCCCACTAGCAGTCACTCCCCATTTTCCCAGCCCTCAGCCCGTGGCACTAGTAGACTTTGTCTCTGTAGATTGCCTATTCTAGACATTTCATATAAATAGAATCATACAGTCTGTGGCCTTTTCTGCCTGCCTTCTTTCACTGAGCATTATGTTTTCAAGGTATATTTATGGCATGCCCCAACATTAATTCCTTGATGGATAATACCTGTTACTTTTTGGAAGGACTTAATTTCAGAAAACTTTGAAACCTTACTCCCCTTATTGTAGGGAGGAATTACTTATTGGATTAAAGTGATCAAGAGGAATTAACCAAATGTCCTCATTATTAGGTTTTACAGTGATAAGGACAATATAATTCAGGTAGTAGAAGACAGTTTAGAAAGTCAAAAGAAATTAATTTGCAGCATTTTCAACAATTTCAGTTTCCTTTTTAAGCAGATTTTCCTGGCAGGAAAACTTTTCTATAACGTATCTAACTTTTAAAACTTGTATGGTATAAGTGTTTTGAAAGGTTAAATTTTTTAGTTAGGTTTCATAAAGAGCTACATTATGTTTAATTTTAAAACATTGATATATTTTTTTTGCTATTGTATTGATCCATACTTCACTATGAACACGGACTGTCCAAATGAATACAGACTATGAGAGACTGATCTACAGCAGGAAACATACAATTACCTCTGTCTTTTTAAAAAAATATATTTTCATTGATTTCAGAGAGGAAGGAAGGGAGAGAGAGATAGAAACATCAATGATGAGAGAGAATCATTAATCGGCTGCTTCCTGCATGCCCCCTACTGGGGATCAAGCCCTAAACCCAGGCTAGTGGTGTGACCGTGACTGGGAATTGGACCATGAACCCTTGGTTCATAGGTCTCACTGAGTCATACCAGCCAGGCAACAACTATGGTCTGAAAGCCTGTTTTACGATAGCTATGAAACAACTTAAGTTAGTTTAAAAGTTTTTAATGTAGATGCTCATTTAAAACTGTTGAGGTTTAAGGTTTATGAATCCAAATGTTCTTGTCTCCTAACGGGGATCTTTACATCATTAGACAAACTGAACCTTAGCTAGGTCTTTTAAAAACCTATCTGAATGTCTGGATTAAAGCTTATGTCAAATCAAAACTACATGGAATTAGCATTTTGCCTGGAAAGCTTTGGTAATAGTTCATTCATATAGAGAGAATGCTTATACCAACACTAGAGGCCCAGTGCATGAAATTCGTGTATGGGTAGGGTCCCTAGGCATGGCGGGCGATCAGGGCTGATCAGGGCCTTCCTTCATTCTGTGCCACCCCCTGATGGTTCTTGCACGTCATAGCGAGCGGTCAAACTCCCAAGGGGTAATTTGCACATTAGCCTTTTATTATATAGGGTAGCTCTAGCAATGGTCCCTTCCTTGTTTTCAGAAGCAACGCTTAGAGAAGGAACAGGTAGGTGGTCTGAGTCCAGGGACAGAGGATAGCACCTATAGGTTGTTGGACTAGCATATCCTTTGGTCAAACCCACATATGTTTGGGTTCTTGGTTAGTGATTTGAAGTATTTCATCATCATGGTGTCCTAGTTGAAATTAGGTCCTCAATATTACATAAAAGTGATCAGGAAGAATTAACCAATTGTTTTCCAGAGTCTGTGCAAGAGTGGGACTAATTCTGGGAAGTCAAGAGTGACTGTTGCCTTTTAAAAGTAAAGAGTAGCTAAAATTGTGGAAGATGTCTGGATGTGTTTTGAAAGATTAAATTTTGGAATTAGGTTTTATGTGAGAAACTAAAATTTGATTTTCTAGTTTCTGTCCTGTTGTCCCCCACAACCCCTGTTTCAGCTTTTAGTCAGGCCCTTGAGATTGGGGTACAGCCTATCTGCTCAGTATTTGTCATTCCCACTCTTATTTAGGGCACTTTTTGGTGAAGATTTAGGGTGTGCATTTTTCTTGTTTACATCCTGTCTGTGTATTGCAGGATACTATTTAGAGGCCTAGAAATTGGTTGCAACTGCCAAACATTTTTAGACAGTGTATTTCAAAGGGTATGCTGGGCTTAGATATAATGGGAAGTGGTACAGCTGAGTTTTTGAGTCCCAGCTTTGGAACTGAACCAAATTCTTATGTGTCAAATGCAGATAATAAACCTGCTAGCGTTGTGGGGAGTATTAAATGATAAGATGTGGAGAGTATGGTATCTGACATATAAAACTACATTTCTTGAGTGGTTACTGATGATAATGATAAATGAAATACTTAAGGTGTAAACATTTTAGTTTGAATCTTTAGTCAGTTTCTGTCCTGGCTAGGGCCTCAGTTGGTGGGAGCATCATCCCATACACCAGTGGTTCTCAATCTGGGGGTCGAAAGACCCTTTCACAGGGGTCGCTTAAGACCATGGGAAAACATACATAATTACGCTAGAGGCCTGTTGCACGAAAAGATTAGTGCAATAGGCTTTCCCTTCCCCTTGCTGCTGGCACCCGGACCCAGGCCTTTGCTCCGGCCGGAGCTGCCTTCAAGCCTTCGCTGCCCCACCCGGCCGCCCCGGGTCGGGTCGCACACAGGATGCCCGTTGCCCCAGGTCGCAGATAGCAGGCCTGGATGGCGGCAGGGCGGGTGGCGGGATGGTGCTGTCCCACCCTGCCTGCAATATGCAAATTAGCCGCCATCTTTGTTGGTGGTTAATTTGCATATTTTGCTGATTAGCCAATGGGAGGCATAGCGAAGATACGGTCAATTGCCATGTTTGTCTGTTATTGGAGAGGATATTGTTTTTGTGATTAAATCACCATGCTTTAATTATGTGCAATTTGTAACAATGAAAATACATCTTGCATATCAGATATTTACATACGATTCATAACAGTAGCAAAATTACAGTTATGAAGTAGCAACGAAAATAATTTTATGGTTGGGTCACAACATGAGGAACTATATTAAAGGGTCGCAGCATTAGGAAGGTTGAGAACCACTGCCATACACCATAAGGTTGGGGGTTTGATTCCCAGTCAGGGCAAATACCTAGGTTGCAAGTTTGATCCCCTGTTAGGTGCCTACGGTTAGCAACAGATCAATGTTTTTCTCCCTCCCTCCCTTCTTCTCTCCCCCTTCCTCTCTCTCGAAAATTAATAAAAACGTATCTTCAGGTGAGGATTAAAAAAAAGACTGAGGTTTCTTATGTTTAATTTTTTTTAAAAAAAATTATGAAAATAATATTTTTCAATAATTTGGAAGATGTAAAAAGTATGTATATAAAAATAAAATTATCTCTAATTATACCACTCCATATTTTAACCATTGTTGTTGGTTGCTTCAGTCATCTCCATCTGTATGCATCTTCACGCTTGCATGTATACAAACATACATGTGCTTTTTAAAAGGAGATCTACATGGTTTTGTTTCTTTTTTTACTTTTTTAATTTTATTGATTTACTTTAGAGAGAGAGAAGAGGAAGTAAGAGAGAGAGAGACATTTGATTTTTGTTCCATTATTCATGCATTCATTGTTTGATTGTTGTAAGTGCCCTGACCAGGGGTCAAACCCACAACCTTGGCATATTGGGATGATGCTCTAACCCAGTGGTCAGCAAACTGCGGCTTGCGAGCCACATGCGGCTCTTTGGCCCCTTGAGTGTGGCTCTTCCACAAAATACCACCTGCGGGCGCATATGTACAGTGCAATTGAAACGTCGTGGCCAGTGCGCAGAAGTCGGTATTTTGTGGAAGAGCCACACTCAAGGGGACAAAGAGCCGCATGTGGCTCGCGAGCTGCAGTTTGCTGACCACTGCTCTAACCAACTGAGCTACCCGGCCAGGTCCTCTTTTTTTTAACTTTATGGGAATTTTACCATATTAAATATTCTTGAGAGCTTAAGTTACAAAACATTGTATGGTGTACCACAGGGCTTCACAACCTTAGCACTATTAACTATTTAGAGTAAATAATTCTTTGTTTAGGATGCTGTCCTTGCAATGTGGTATGGTGAGCAGCATTCCTGGTCACTCACTTCCACTAAATAGATGCCAGTAGCATACACACTTCAGGTCTGATGCCCTCCAAAATGTCTCCAGATATTGCCAGGTTACACCCCACTCTCCCCATCGACTTGCATGCTGGTATCCACGTATGAACAAAATGTGCTATAATTTCTTTCCCTTTCAGGTGTTTAGACTATGTACACTTTCTAGAAAGAATAAATATGTTTTGAATCTCTTCTAGTGCATGTCCTAAGGGGAGTATGTACATTTTTCAGGCCTTACCTTTCCCTCTAACCCAGTGGTTCTCAACCTGTGGGTCGCGACCCCTTTGGGGTTCGAACGACCCTTTCACAGGAGTCGCCTAAGACCATCGGAAAACACATATATAATTACATATTGTTTAATCACTATGCTTTAATTATGTTCAATTTGTAACAATAAAATTGGGGGTCACCACAACATGAGGACCTGTATTAAAGGGTTGCAGCATTAGGAAGGTTGAGAACCACTGCCTAACCTCTTGGGAATACCTAGCATTAACTGTAAATAGTTCTTTTGTATTCATAAGACTCGGATTTTATGGTAGCCTTTGCCCCCCAGATAAAAGTTCCAGAGCTGAAGACTGATGAAAGGCAGGCAGCCTGCTTGAAATGGTGGAATGT
>NW_006291021.1:851412-863322 GCF_000327345.1 Myotis davidii
ATTTGAAGTTGCATTTCTTTAATTACTAGATGGATATTACATTTTTAAAATTATATTTGTTGTAAAATGCCTGTTATCCTTTGCTCTTCTTTTGGGATGTTTGTTTTACTTTGGAATGGTTTTGAAATTTTTTGAAGCGCGTAGGTATTTTGTTAAAAATCAAATGCTTTTGTTTGATAGTATTACAGAAATCCTAGATATTCATATCCCGATGGAGACAAAATTGCACACATTAAAACAGGCACTTCGCCGAACTGGCTCTGTGGTTGAGTGTCTACCTATGAACCAGGAGATCATGGTTCAGTTCCCGGTCAGAACACATGCCTGGATTGTGGGCTCGACCTCCAGTGTGGGTTGTGCAGGAGGCAGCCGATCAGTGATTCTCTCTCATCATTTTTGTTTCTATCTCTTCCTCTCCCCTCCTCTCTGAAATCAATAAAAAAATTTTTTTTTAATTAGTAAAATACTTTAAAAAAACCCAGAAAACAAAACAGGCACGTCTTCTAGTTTCCTTGTAACATGTTCTAAGATTGAAATCTATCATCCTGCTATACTAATTATAAGGCTAGACCTGAGTGTTATCTGATTGAACAATTGTTCTGTAATTAGGACAGAAGATAGAGGAAGAAGGCACAGAAGATAATGGCCTAGAAGAGGATTCCAGAGACGGGCAGGTATGTGGCATGACAGTGGAGACAGCAGCAGGAGCGCTGAGTCCTGGTCTACCTGGTCATTGATACCTCTCATTCCTCTTTATAGGAGGATGTGGAAGCAAGTTTGGAGAGCTTGCAGAATATTGGCATGATGGATGTTAGTGTGTTAGAAGAAGCTGAAGTGGAGAACAGCAGTGCCCCAGACTTTGGGGATGATGGCACAGACAGCATCCTCGATTCCCTTTGTGATAGCAAAGAGTATGTGGCTGCACAGCTGAGTGAGCTTCCAGCTCAGCTCACAGAACATGCTGTAGGTAACACTAAGACACGTGGAATGTGGCAGGAGGCCCAAGGCTCCCAGTGCTTATGTGCTGTTTATATGAGCAAGATCATGCTAAGGGTTGGTTGATTAAATAGCAAGCAGCGAAATCAGTCACCATAAACATTTAATTTAGGAACTGAACCTTGGTGGTAAATTCTGTCCATTTAAACTCAACATAGGTCAGATATTAATTAATGAATAACTTCTCAGTTAATGTTTCTGTAGTATTGGAGACTATTTCTAATTGGGTGAGAGACACTTTCTAAGCATAAGCCATAAAAGGTTGCACAGTTAATAAAAGTATTTTCCTTTTAAAAAAGTAGGTAAAAAACTAGAAAGATAAAACAAAAACACTGTATAACTTCATCATCCAGATAGTCTTATAGATGTTTTAGAAAGTTTACTCTATGCATGAGAATAGACATAGTCATCCCCTGGCCAGTTTGGTTCAGTGGTTGGAGCATCAGCCACTGAAGAGTCCTGGGTTCATTTCCAGTCGGGGGCATGAATCTTGGTTGCAGGCTCAATCCCTGGCTCCAGTAGGGGTGCATGAGGGAGGCAGGCAACCGTTATGTCTCTCTCACGTCGATGTTTCTCTCTCTCTCTCTCTCTCTCTCTCTCTCTCTCTCTCTCTCCCCCTACCCCTTCCCTCCCCCCTCCTCCTTTCCACTCTCTAAAAATCAGTGGGAAAATATCCTTAGGTGAGGATTAACAACAAAAAATAATAATAGCCCTAGCTGGTTTGGCTCAGTGGATAGAACATCAACCCTGGGACCGAAGGGTCCCAGGCCCAATTCCAGTTAAGGGCGCGTACCTCAATTGCAGGCTCAATCCCTGGCCCTGGTTGGGGTGGGAGCAGGAGGAAAACAATCATTGTGTGTCTCTCCTCCTCCTACTTCCCACTCTCTAAAAATCAATTGCAAAATATTCTCAGGATTAACAACAACAACCAAAAGAATAGTTGGTCACCCTTACTGGTTTGGCTCAGTGGATAGAGCATCAGCCTGCAGACTGAAGGGTCCCAGGTTCGATCCCAGCCAAGGGCACTTGCCTGGGTTGCAGGCTTTATCCCCAGTGGGGGATATGCAGGAGGCAGCCAGTCAATGATTCTCTCTCATCATTGATGTTTCTATCTCTCTTTGCCTTTCTCTTCCTCTCTGAAATCAATAAAGATATATTAAAAAAAAAAAAGAGTAGTTGGTCATATTAAAAGAGGTGAAATACAGTGAAAAAAATATTTGTCATCCCAGAAAAACCCCTTCCGTTAAAGGGAATCACTATTAATGTCCTGGTGTGTAGGGTAGGGCTTCAATTCTGTTACCAGTGTCCCCTTCCCAAGTTCTCCCAATATTTTGGCATAGAGCTCTTTGTGGTGGCCATCCTAGAAATAATGGTCATTTGAATCTTACCATCTTGGCATGCCCAGCCATTCTAATTTGGTTGTGTTGTTTACTTAAGGCATTACAGCTTTAAACTAAAACAACTGCCCTTGAAGGACTAAACTTTAAACCTTCAAGGACAAAAGCCACAAACTCCGAACATCACTCCTCAACCTAGGATAATATTAAGCAAGTGATTTTCCCTCTCTAGGCGTGATCCTGTTGTATCACGTTAATTATTTTCAGAGCATGTCCTTGGTTTCTAACTTCTTGGTTAATGAAGTGTCCAGGTTATAAGGTTCAAACCTATAAAATGATAAAAGAAATATTTGGAAAGGGATATTTTTGTATTTCACTTAGAAAGGTAAAAGACCTTCAAATTTAGTAATCTTTAAGATAAGTGGAATTTGTTTATTTTATTTTGTTTTTTGATATAGTAAATAGTCAAGTTAAGTGTTTGTTAAATACAGCACTCTAGAAGAAAGTTCCCTGTTACTGTTATTTTAAAAGTGTTGCTACCAAGTGTAATTGGAGGAGTACCTGGTTTTGAGTTCTGCTTTGGGAATTCTATGGATGAGTGGTGTATGTAGACCATCAGTATGTGGAAACTGCCTGGGAGTGAATTCATTCATTCATTTGGGCAATGCTGACAGAATACTTACTGTTTGCAAGCCTCTGTCAGTGATGTTGCTGTTATCCAGTGCTAGAGCAGGTGTGGGGACAGGGAGGCAAGTAATAAACTGAATAATCTGACCATTAACTTGTGGATGGCAGTAGATATCTGAAGGAAATAGATACATGGGTTGCCTGGAACATAGTGAGGCCTAGACCTAGGCATTCACAGCTCTGAGCCCACAAAGTGACCTTCCATTATCTTTCAGGTAGACGGGGAAGGCTTTGAGAGCACTTTGGATGCTTCATCGTTGGACTTCAAAGTACCTTCGGTAAGTGAACATCTGTTTCTGCATGATTGGAAACTTTACATGAGTGGTTAGTTTTCCATATTTGGAAACAATGTGTAGGTGTATGTGCAAATGATTCATTGAGGATTGATATTGAGCTGGGTGCTAAGGATAAGAGGTTGAGAGCCAAACCGATCAGTTTCAGGATTTGCAGTCTAGTGGGGGCAGGGTTAATAACCAGCAAAGAATGTAATGGAGAAGTTTAAGTAGTTGGCCAACCTAGAAGGCTTCCTGGAGGAAGTCCTGTTTGAATTAAGGTCTGACATTGGTCAGGAGTTAGCCCAGTAAGAAAGAACAGAAGACTTTGGGAACATGGCTTATTTTAGGAATGGCGTACACAGGGTAAGGGCAGGGAGGCAGTGGGGCTGCAGAAGCAGGTGGGTCTGACTGCCAGAGTGGGGACAGGATTTGGCAGGTGTTCTTGTTTTCAGTGGGAAGTCAGGGAAAGGTTTTAACAGGTTCTAGTTATAAATAATAGTTTATGTTGGGAGAAACACATTTTTTTCTCAAGTCTGGTTTCATGTATAAAGCAGTGGCCATCTGTGTAACTTCTGCCTTGACTGTGGGAGTCTGCCAGCTGCAGAGGTATTAGATCAGCTTAAAACTTGGTTTGGGATGGTCAGACTCTGAGTGGAGAATTGAGCAGGCTCAATGTTACCACTGCCTTTCTGCTTTTGCTGGGGAGAAAATGGCAAAGTGATTGTATAATGGAATGCATTGTTTTGAGTGGATCTGCCCAATTTTTAAGTGTCTTGTGGCTTTTCTTTCTCTTTTCTTTTTTATTATTTATTTATTTTTATTTCTTGTCTAAAGTTTTACTTGTGTCTCCTTTTTCTCTGCTTGACCCCCCGCCCCCAGCCATTCTCACCCCAGGCAAGCCCCCACTGCCCCAGTGTCTGTGTCCATTGGTTATGCTAATATGCATGCATACAAGTCCTTTGGTTGCTCTCTAAACCCCTCTCCCCCTTGCCATTTGTCTCTGGATCTATTCTTGTTCATCAGATTATGTTGATCATTATTTTCTCTTTTCTTTTTTAATTAGGATATTGAAGAACCACTCTTGGAGCCAGGTACTGATAAGAAAAACACAACAGTTATGGTTTGAAAGTTTTTCTCACTACATTTTTTTCAAGCTGTCTATATATTTTATGCTGTATTATGGTGTTGTAAGTGATTTTAATGGTGGACAATCCAGATCGTACAAGGATCAGAGATTGGAAACCCATTCATATCACCAGATCTGTGGAACTGCTGTTCTGGTTTCTAGAGGTCAGATGTATGTGGGGAGAGGTAGTGATTTCATCTCTCTAACCACATAGCGTGGCATTTACATAATTTCTGCTTGTGATTCTTCCATGTGTTTCTACACATGAAACAGATCTTGTGATATTTCTCTGCAGTCAATTTGATTAATACAGTTAAGGCAGGATAAAGCAATTGTCAGGGAACTTATAACCTGAGAAGTGACTGGATTCCAGAAGAGGAAACAGAGTTTCTTCATGAAAATTTCCAGCATGTTATTTCCCTTATGGACTGCGGTTATCTCTCGCCATCTGAAGAGTTTCTGGTGTTCCTATTGGACTGTTCTGTTAAAAGAAATTCAAAGAAATTTGGAAATTGAGCTGTCATTGAATGATGACTGCATTCGTTTCAGCACCTTGGACATTGGAAAAATAAGTCAGAAGACCCAGACTTGAACAAAACATGAAGAAGACTGTTGAGAAGCAGCCAAGTGGTTGTAGGTGTTTAAATCGGTGGGGGCCTGTTTCATGTAGTGTAGCGGCTTACTCTAGCAGTCGGTTGGAGTGCAGGTAGTGTAACCAGTGTAACATGTGTACCCGCGGGTTTTCCAATCTCTGTGTAGCTAGCAGTTCTCTTCGTGTTAGTGTGGCAGCCGTGCCAGTTCCACATTTGTGATTGCTTTATTTCCCTGGTAATTAAACCTTGTGCCATTCTATTCCTGTTAAATCCGTAGAAAATGAGAAAATACTCGACATTTTGGGGGAAACTTGTAAATCTGAGCCAGTAAAAGAAGAAGGTTCCGAGCTGGAGCAGCCATTTGCACAGGATACAAGTAGCGTGGGGCCAGACAGAAAGCTTGCGGAGGAAGAGGACCTTTTTGGCAGCGGCCACCCGGAGGAGGGTGATTTAGATTTGGCCAGCGAGTCAACAGCACAAGCTCAGTGGAGCGAGGCAGACACCCTGTTAGCGGTAGTGAAAAGGGAGCCCGTGGAGCAGACAGGCGGTGACGAGAGGATGGACTGTGAGCCTGTAGGGCTAGAGGAGCCAGTTGAGCAGAGTAGTAAAGCCTCAGAGCGCACAGAAGCCTCTAGCGAGGAGGTCGCAGAAGCGCCCCAGGAAGCCTCAAGCCCAGACCCCAGAGATAGCAAAGAAGACGTGAAGAAGTTTGCTTTTGAAGCTTGTAATGAAGTCCCTCCGGCTCCTAAAGAGTCCTCAGCCAGTGAGGGCGCTGATCAGAAAATGAGGTTTGTTTTTTCTCAGTTTTAGACCAGACGCTATCTCCTTTTCATTGGTCGTTTAATGACACACATAAGCTGTTTTTCTACAATTGGCCAGCCAGACTGATGAAATTGTAGTTTACCACTAAAGAGTGTTTTATTTCTCTTTGTGTATTTTTAGTGGCTGATTGGATTCCTTTTCTTTTTCTCAACCGACTATGGTTGTGTTCTTAAATTGCTAAGTGTTCTCTTCAGTTAAATCGAATTGACTTAAGAATCTGATATTGTATTTTGGGGGGCCAAATATCCAATATAAGCTTGCAAGGATGTCTTGTTAAAATTTTATTTCAGACTAATTTTCTGGTAGGTATCAGTTTTAGCACACATTATATTTTTAATTTAGTTCTCTTTTGTTTTTTTCCTGCATGATTAATATTAACTTTTGTCTCTAGTTCTTTTAAGGAAGAAAAAGATATAAAGCCAGTCATTAAAGATGAAAAAGGTATGCTTTAACTTACATGGTGGGGAACCACCTATGGATCCCTTGGCTTAGGAGGGAGGGACCTGGAAATTGCCACATTCTGGAATTTACAGTGAATCCTATTACAACTCTATGCTCCATTGAATAATATAACAAGAGTTATAGAAACTGCTATCTTGGATGAGATTTGATCATTGAAAAACATTTCAGTTTGTAATAACCTGGACATGATTACTCCTCAAGTAAGAAAACTCCGTTTTTCCCATCCAGATTTTCATCTCTGTCGTAGGTGTTGACAATAATTAAATTCTTGAATTAAAAGTGAAAATTGAAAAGAAAAAAGTGTTGGAATTGGATGTGGTTAGGGTTTAAGAGAGAGCCACATTTCAGGAGTGGTCATACTTTCTATTATTCCTGATGGCAAAGCATAGTCTTCTCTCTCCTGCTCCAGGTCGTATCAGCAGCAGTTCTGGTAGGAATTTGTGGGTCAGTGGACTGTCCTCCACAACTCGAGCAACAGATCTGAAGAACCTTTTCAGCAAGTATGGAAAGGTATGCTCTCCATTATGTCTGTCTTGCTACCCAGCCTCAATTAAGCATTAAAAAATATACTCAAGCCCCGCTGGCATGGGTCAGTGGTTGAGTGTCAACCTATGAACCAGGAGGTCACAGTTCAATCCTGGTCAGGGCACATGCCTAGGTTGCGGGCTCAATCCCCAATTGGGGGTGTGCAGGAGGCAGCCAATCAGTGATTCTCTCTCATCATTGGTGTTTCTATATCTCCCTTCCTTTCTGAAATCAGTCCTATAAAAAAAAGGCTAATATGCAAATCGACCGAACAGTGAAATGGCTGGTTGCTATGATGCACACTGACCACCAGGGGCAGCCACTCAACGCAGGAGCTGCCCCCTGGTGGTCAGTGCGCTCCCACAGAGGGGGCGTTGCTCAGCCAGAAGCCTGGCTCATGGCTGGTGAGCACAGCAGTGGTGGTGGGAGCCTCTTCCGCCTCCGCGGCAGCACGACTGCTGATATCCCCTGAGGGCTCCAGGTCTGTGAGAGAGCACAAGCCAGGCTAAGGGGACCCCACCGCCAACCAAGTGCATGAATTTTGTGCACCAAGCCTCTAGTAAAAATATATACTCAAGAGTTTAGAACCCTACTTCATGGTAGTTTTATTGTGGGTCATTTCTAATTTAAGAAAAGGCTGGAGGAGGAAATCCTCAAGGGGGAAAAACTCACTTGGTTTCTGATTGAGGATTTTTTTTTCTATTTGAGAGTGGTTAACAGGCAAAACATAATGATGATGTAGAACACTATGCCGAAAACCTGTGTAAATAGCTACAATCTGAATGTTCTTGTGGTTCTTTCTAACTTCTCTTCAAGAAGCTGCTGTATATCTTTTGGCTTATACAAAATTTAAAGCTGGCATGCCGAGGGTTTTTTCCTTACCAGTAAGTTAAGTGTTGGCTTTTATATCTTATAGCATCTTAAGTATATACTTTAAAAACTAGAACGTGATAGTGGTTTACAAATAAATCACCTAATATGCTGCTAATAGGGAGCAGGTGGAAAATAATACAGTTCTAAGACTTTCCAAGGAGCTTAAAGGACTTTTAAAATAAAAATGATTCTGTTGCTTTGGAATTAGGTGATGAAGCAATCTTTTTATAAGCCATAGAGACTGCCCTGGTCTCCAGGATGCCTGTGGGAAATGGCCCTCTAAGGGGGAAGGTAGGGGACAGTGCCTTGAGGAGTTGAGAACTTGCAGGGATTCTAGGCGGAGTTTCTGAGGCTGACTCATCCTGGCTGCTCAGTCATATCTTTGCTCAGATTCATGTCACCCAATTAGGTATTGGTGAATACATTAGTGACTTGGGCAGTATGGGTCCAGAAGAAGCATTCAGAAGGGCTTAGAAAATTATTAAGCTGTAACCTACTCATTTATTTTGTTGACCTCTTTCTGAACTCAGGTACTGATTATAAAGCCTAAGCAAACAGATATAAGGTCCCTGTCATTATAGATCTTACAGGCTGGTAGAAAAATCATTTACAGAATACACATACACAACACATTCAATAAGTATATTAAGGAAAATTACAGCGTGTCAATCATATGGTAAAGAGACCCAATTTAGATTTGGGGGTGTGGGTTCAGCAAAGCTTGCTGAGGAATCCATGTTTAGGGCAAGACCTGAGTGATTGGAGTTGAGCATGCCTGTGGCTCTGGGTAAAGGAAAGCCCAGTAGTGGGACAAGGCTTTGTAATGTGGATGAACTCATCAAAGCCTACTGTGCAAAACTCCAGGGCAGAGTGCAAGGGGGAAGGAGGAGCAGGGAGACAGGGATATGTGAGCTTCTCATGGTATCTGCCCTTATTTGGGTTTAACTGTCATTGGAAATGATGCCCTTGCAAAGATTATTAGTTTAATGGAAAGGTCAAATAACCCCATAATTGGCTCAGCTCCTTGACCTTCAGGAGAAGTAAGAATGCCAAGCTTCTCTGCTCTGAGAACTGACACCGTGTCTTCAGCAGAGGCTTCTTTCACCTTTGTCCCTGTTTGGCGTGCTCTGGGCTTCTGCCGACAGAGCAGCACTTTTCCATCGGGGTAGCGGAAATACAAACATCAGGGTCGACAGGGAACCTAGAGAGCATGGACCACTCTCCCCACCCCTTGTCACAGTCGGGAACACGTACAGAAAGAAGAGATGGCTTGTTCAAGTTGACCCACTTAATCAGAGGTGTCAGGGCCAGGACCCAGGGCTCCTATGTCTCAGGGGGTCTTTGCACTTTCAAAAGGGTTGGCCTTACCCTCACTTCAGATGTCCTGTGGGACCATTTGTGCAGTGGGCTTTAAATCGGATTTGGTTCTGTGTTTTCTTTTTTTCTTGAATCATTTATTCCTTATTTATTTGCCACCTTTTGCATTGGTTATTTTTTATGATTTGTGGCTTATTACCTATGACTCTATATGTAACTAGTTGGCCCAACTGGAGTGGCTCAGGGGTTGAGCATTGACCCATGCACCAGGAGGTCACTGGTTCCATTCCTGGTCAGGGCATGTTGTCCACCCCCCACCCCCTACCCTGTTGCAGGCTGGATCCCTAGTATGGAGCATGCAGGAGGCGATCAGTCGATCTTTCTCTGTCATCGATGTTTCTACCTCTCTCTCCCTCTTCCTTCCTCTCTCTGAAAGCAATAAAAAAACACGCATAAATTGTTGATATTATACCAGTACCGTACAACTGCCATTACCCCCTCTCAGCCTTTGTGATGTTGTCATTATACATTTTACTTCTATTTAGTAAACTACACAGTATATTATTGGCTCGTTTTTGGGGTTTTTAATTTCTCATGTGTTCACAATTTTGAGTGTTCTTTATTTCTTTTTGTTTTTATCCAAGTTCCCACGAGTTAATTATTCTCCTCCCTCCTTGAACACTTCTTTAGGGCAGGGCTGCCGATGAGGAATTTGTATGCCTGCAAGTCATTCTTTTTTTAAAGTATGTGTTTATTGACTTTTTTAGAGAGAGGGGAAAGGAGAGAGAAACATTGCTGAGAGAGAAATAATCAGCTGCCTCCTGCACTCCCCCCACTAGGTAACTAGTCTGCAACCTAGGCCCAGGGAATCAAACTGGGGACCTCTTGGTGCATGGGACAATGCTAACCAACTGAGCCACACCGGCCAGGGCTGCAAGTCATTCTCTTACCTTTTTTGCAAGCTGTTTTCATTGGTGTGGGATTCCAGATTGGTTGATTTTCTTCCAGAAGGCAAAGCTGCTCCACTGCTTTCTGGCTCACATTGTTTCCAACCAGTTGGCTGTGCTTCTCACCTTCATTCTTAACACACATATGACTTTTCTTCCTCCGGCTGCCTTTAAGATTTTCACTGGTTTGGAGCACTTTGCTGATGATGTGTTGATTTTGTTTGCTGGTTTTTTTCCCCCGAGCTCCTTGCCTTTGAGGACTCCTCACATTGCCCTACCAGTCAATATTGCTCCGGTTTCTTTCGTATCAGTCTTTATTTTTTCCATTTCCTTACTATGTATTCAAGTTTCCTAATCTTTTCTTCTGCGGTGTCTGTTGTTAATCCCATCTAATGTATTTTTCATCTCAGAAGTTCATTTTGAGTGGTTTTAAATTAGCGTCCATTACCTGACACGCACAGTTCTTCCTTTGTCTTTTTGAATAACTAAACCAAGTGCTTAGTATCCTTGGTCCACTAATTCTGGCATTTTGTCATTTCCAAGTCTGATTTTATTGGTCCATTTGTTTTCTTCATTAGAGTTGGACTTTCTTTTTTTCTTTTTTTTAATATATTTTATTGATTTTTCACAGAGAGGAAGGGAGAGAGATAGAGAGTCAGAAACATCGATGAGACAGAAACATCGATCAGCCGCCTCCTGCACATCTCCCAGTGGGGATGTGCCCGCAACCCAGGTACATGCCCTTGACCGGAATCGAACCTGGGACCTTTCAGTCCGCAGGCCGACGCTCTATCCACTGAGCCAACCGGTTTCAGCTAGAGTTGGACTTTCTTACTTCTTGGCTAACCCAGTCATTTTTTTTCTTTTCTTTTCTGGGCTAAACTATTTTAATAATTTATGAACTACAGCTTATCACATCACAAAAAGTATTTAATGAAAAAGTTATCCCCTGTTTTCACATTCCTTGTCTCATGAGAATTTAGAAGAATATTTTACACTTTGTGTCTTTAAGGCACTGTATTTTTAAGAGTTCACACTAGAAACTGACAAGTCTTCTTCCAGTTAAGGACCTGCACACTTGGGGTGTTTGGTCAGCTTGTGGTATTTCTGAACGAGGTCAACAGACTTCTGTCCTTGTTGAAAGGGGAAAGACCACAAAATTACATTCCATTGATTTCCCATTTTAACTCCACTGAAAAGGTAATGCACTTCCTCAGTAAAGTTTTTACGAATTTTTCTATCTTACAGATACAGTCTTTCCAAATGGGGTTCATAAGTATTCCTCCAGGGGTAGTGTTCATTGCTGAGTTGATGTCTTCTACATGGGGTCAGCAGAATTTCAGTCTCGATGTGCTTTCTTCTTTACTTCTCTAGTTGTAGAACTTCCATTCAGCCATCTTTCAGGTGGTTCTGAATGATGGTTGTTCTGTATTTTAGTTGTAATTTTGATTTGGTTGTGGGAGGCAGCGAGTACAGTTTTAACCTACACACCATCTTGGTTCTCTTTCTAACCGTCTTTTTTTTTTTTTTCCTTAATATATTTTTATTGATTTCAGAGAGGAAGGGAAGAGGGAGAGGGAGAGAGAAACATCAATGATGAGCCCTGACCAGTTTGGCTCAGTGACTAAAGCGTCGGCCTGTGGACTGAAGAGTCCCAGGTTCGATTCCGGTCAAGGGCATGTACCTTGGTTGCGGGCACATCACCAGTGGGGGGCATGCAGGAGGCAGCTGATCAATGTTTCTCTCGCATCGATGTTTCTAACTCTCTATCCCTCTCCCTTCTTCTCTCTGTAAAAAATCAATAAAATCTTTTTAAAAAAGAAAAGAAAAGAAAGATATGCAATTGAGAAGAAAAAAAAAGAATGAGAATGGAATGATATCTTTCCAGCAGCGGGAAATGCTGAGCTCAATTGTGTGTGTCCCCTATCTTCACCTCCTTCTGCAGCAACA
>NW_006291021.1:863839-877001 GCF_000327345.1 Myotis davidii
TCTCTAGGCCAGCAGTTCTCAACCATGGGTCGCGACCCCTTTGGGGGTCGAATGACCCTTTTACAGGGGTCACCTAAGACCATCGGAAAATACATATATAATTACATATTGTTTTTGTGGTTAATCACTATGCTTTAATTATGTCCAATTTGTAACAATGAAGTTGGGGGTCACCACAACATGAGGAACTGTATTAAAGGGTCGTGGCATTAGGAAGGTTGAGAACCACTGCTCTAGGCAGTAAGAATGGGCAACCATAAGGCCTTCATGTATTTCCACTCTAGCAGGTGTCACCATCCTGTGTAGCCTGGTGCCTGGTGTCTGAAAACCCTTGTTGCTTACACTTCCTCCCATTTTTTATTAGTTTCAGGTAGCAGGAGAGTTAATGGTTGCTTCTCCAGGCTGGCTGGAAGTGGAAGTTTGCTCCGTATCTGTGTCAGAGGTCTTCTTAGCCTTGATCCACATAGATTGGGGTGCATTTCTGAGTAGATATCACCTCTGCTGTCCATGGATAGAATGGAATTAGAGAAAATGATATGAGTGGGAAGGGCTTTTGATTAATTAACAAGTTGCCATTAGTGAAGTTTAACTATGTTTAGCTCTCCCTGTTTTTTTTGTCACTGTAGAGCTGATCTTGTATCAAAAGCAGTTGTATTTTGATAGGTCAGTTATTTTTAATAACTAGGAAGAACTGACAAATCCTGGAGAAGTAAAAGCTATTTTTTTTTTCAGGTTACTTACGCTTATTTGTTTAGCTGTGGTCATGGGGATTATCCCAGTTTTCCATAAAATCCTCTTGACCCTGCTGCAATATCATGGCATAAAAGACTCAAAGTGCCACGAGACAGAAGGACAAAGGGTTTTGTTTTCTTATTAACCATGATTTTGGATAATGTTTGGGAACATTTTATATAGATGGTCAGATGAAAGGTACCAAAATGTCTAATGGAAATAATTTTGATGATCAGTTAACTGCTAATAATTTTTTACATTGTGTGATTATTTGTATGAGAAAATAAGAGTGCCCTTTCCCATGAAGGTTGTTGGCGCCAAAGTGGTGACCAATGCCCGCAGTCCTGGGGCTCGGTGCTATGGCTTTGTCACCATGTCGACATCTGATGAGGCTACGAAATGTATCAACCATCTCCACAGAACTGAGCTTCATGGAAGAATGATCTCCGTAGAGAAGGTAAGGCAGTCCTTGCCTATTCTAACTCATGAACTTTACATGGGGGAAGACCTAGTCCATGAGCCATTTCTATCTGCATTATATTTTTAGGCCAAAAACGAACCTGCTGGGAAAAAGCTGTCCGACAAAAAGGAGTGTGAAGTGAAGAAGGAAAAAGTATCTAGTGTTGACAGACATCATCCTGTGGAGATCAAAATTGAAAAGTAAAGTAATTTTTTTTAAATACTTTTTATTGATTTCAGAGAGGAAGGGAAAGGAAGATAGAAACATCAATGATGAGAAAGAATCATTGATTGGCTGCCTCCTGCATGCCCCTACTGGGAACGAGCCCGAAACCTGGGCATGTGCCCTTGACCGGAATTGAACCTGGGACCCTTCAGTCCGCAGGCCGATGCTCTATCCACTGAGCCAAACCAGCCAGGGCTAAAGTAATTTTTTAAACACTTTCTCTTGGGATGATGGCTGGGCGGAGGGCAGGTGGCAGCCACAGGGTCGCTCATGAAATAAGCATGTGTCCTTTGCATAAACAGCCTCACCAGCTTCTCATTTACATCACAGGTGATTTTTGCATCTTGCTGCTACTTCAGTATTTAGCTTTCAACAGATACTCATTTCATAATGCTAAAAAATGGATTCAGATGATTCTTAATAAGTATGTACATCTAACCTAGTAGCCTGTTGAAAAAACAAAACAAAATGAATAACATTTTTTTATTTATTAAATATATTTTTATTGATTTCAGACAGGAAGGGAGAGGGAGAGAGAGAGATAGAAACATCAGTGATGAGAGAGAATCATTGATCGGTTGCCTCGTGCACACCCCCTACTGGGAGTCAAGCCCACAACCCAGGCATGTGCCCTTGATCGGAATCGAACTTGGAACTTTGAGTCTGCAGGCCAATGTTCTATCCACTGAGCCAAACCAGCTAGGGTAAAATTTATTTTTTATTCCAAACATCCTGGGCCCTTGCACAGCCTCTGAAAACTTGGAATCATTTTATGGTCCAAGTTGATTTTCATGTGAATCTTGCTTTTTATCCCAGCAACTGCAAAAACCCAGCTTTGCAAAGATAACATCGTTATTCAAAGGAATGTAAGCTGGTTGAATATTGAAATGAGCAGCCTTAAGCTAGTATTTTGTGTAGCACCTGGCAGTTGTCAAGTATTTTTGTGTTTCCCTCAAAAACTTGAAATATCCCAGAGTACCTATGAGTTCATTGTGGTACATTGGGGGTACCTTGGCATAGGAATTTGGGGATCACAGGTCTGAGATACTATTTTTATAAAGGAGGTGATTTGTAGAAATAGGGACAGATCTTTCACAGCAGGCATTGATTATACTTTTATCAAAACAATATGCTTGCCCTAGCCAGTTTGGCTCAGTGGATAGAGCATCAGCTTGCGGACTGAGGGTCCCAGGTTTGGTTCCGGCCAAGGGCACATGCCCAGGTTGTGCGCTCCAATCCCCAGTAGGGGGTGCACAGGAGGCAGCCGATCAATGATTCTCTCTCATCATTGATGTTTCTGTCTCTCCCTCTCCCTTCCTCTCTCAAATCAATAAAAATATCAAAACATAACAAAAGCCAATGCTTATCTTTGGGGTAGGTAGAATTTGGTGACATGTTTGATAACAGTGCTATTCTCAGAACACTGTGTCTGTTTTACGTTTATATTGTCAGCACAATTTATTTCCACTTCCAGGTCCACTTGGCATTCTAAAAATTAAACCCTTTGCTAAGAATCTGTAAATTTCACAGTAATTCCATTTTGCTGGGGTTTTTTACATAAGAAAATTTATAGTTGAGTAAACATGGCTGTGGACATCAGTACTCATAAGTTAGGCTTGGTTTTTAATGGTGTAATTGCTGGTCTTCACTGTGACCAAGTTAGAAATTGTAGGCCCATGAGAAATGGCTATCAGATGAGCCTTCATGTTCTTAGAAGTAAGACCCTTGATTTTATCAGCAACTTCTTGAAAAAGGGACACATCTATTAGCAGTGCTAAAAATATCTATTGTTAGAATATGGGAAGCTGTTGAGAGTTGTTGCTTTTCTTAGTGTCTTGAGATGCTTTTCATTCGTTGAATTTTTGAATCACAGAAGTGAGATGTGTTTATGGCAAAAAGAAAGGGGATGATAATAGTCAGCTAATGTGTGTGTGCGTGCAGGGGAGTCCCTTAGTCCCTGGAAGAGTCCTGTGAGGGCTGCTCTGTGGAGAAAGAAGAGGAAACTGGCCCAGATAGAGGCCCAAGGTCACACAGCTCAGCTGGCAAGCAGCAAGGCCAGAATTTAGTCCTAAGCTGTTGCCCTCAGTGCTGGGGCACTTAACTGGGTGATGAGCTTAAGGTGCTTAAAACCAAATGGCCTTCAAGTGGTTTGCCCAGGTTGAATATTTCAAAATTTGTTTTTAACCTTATTTATTTCATTCAAATAAACACCTTTATTAACCTTTCCTTCTATATTAAGAATTTCTAGGCTTAATCGTCAGCCTAAGTCAGTGGTTGGCAAACTGCGGCTCGCGAGCCACATGCGGCTCTTTGGCCCCGCGAGTGTGGCTCTTCCTAAGCCTTAGGAGTACCCTAATTAAGTTAATAACAGTGTATCTACCGATATAGTTTAAGTTTAAAAAATTTGGCTCTCAAAAGAAATTTCAGTCGTTGTACTGTTGATATTTGGCTCTGTTGACTAATGAGTTTGCCGACCCCTGGCCTAAGTGAAATGGAGAAGCTTGTCCATAGAGGTGGCTTGTCTTGGTTGTCATGGATTAGTAGTGATTTTTCTATAATTGTCGTTTAGAAAGCACACACTGAAGTCAGGCAAAATACCACTACCTGGTGGGAACACTTTTTGGTATATGTCTCTCCAGCCTTTTTTCCTTAGTGGAGGTGTTTTCTTTGTTGGTTTTCTTGTGTGGGTTTTTTTTTTGTTTGTTTTTAACTTAGTGTTATCAACAAGTTCGTTGTGTCTCTAGGAGGTGCCATATGAGCACAGAACAAGTAGGGAGAGGTCTCCCATTGAAACATTTTTCAGGTCTCCTTGGAGGGAGGAGGCACCACTGCAGAATAGTGGAAGGGACACATCAGAGATGATTCATGGTGGCTTTATTTGCAGTCATATAGTCACTGGAACCAATCTCTAGTCTATCATAAGGGAAATGGAAATAACTGTGCACTGTTAGGTAGCAGTTGAAAGGAACCAGATCTGTGTATATATACACACAGACTAACCTTTTAAAAAAATAATAATTTTATTGATTTTAGAGAAGAAGGGAGAGAGAGATTGAAACATCAGTGATGAGTGAGAATCATTCATCAGCTGCCTCCTGGCATGTGCCCTGACTGGGAATTCTGGTTTGCAGGTCAGTACTCAACCACTGAGCCATACCGACTGGGCCAGACTAACCTTTCAGGCAGTGATTTTTCAACCGGTGTGCTGCAAGAATTTTTAAAACATGCAGTACCTGACGATTTAGTCAAGGGTACTGACCTCTTTTTCCTTAGATTGTCAAAATAAAAAATGGCAACAGCCAACTAACTCACCAATAGCCATTTGGTGTGAATGAATCAAAATCATACCTTTTTTTTTTCTCTTTGTCACATTGGCAAAAAAATACATTTCTTGGTGTGCAGCAGAATTTTAGTAATTAGTTTGTGTGTGCCATGAGCTGAAAAAGGCTGAAAATTGCTGCTTTAAAGCATGAGGTGAAAAGCGCTAAAGAGCAACATATCAAGGCCCATCCCAGTATGTTAGTCTCCAGAAATGTTGTAAAACATCCCTGAAGATCTTCAGGGTTATGTGAAAGTACCCATAAAGGTTCGAGAGGTGAGCCAAATGATTGACAGTTATGGCACCATGGGTGGTGATGTCTTGTCTTGGGGATGGGACGAGTGTGTCTGTGACCTTCACTCCATCTACAGTATTGTACTGTAAGGGAAACCTGCCCTGGTTGTTTTTTTCTCATCTGCCCGGGGACCAAAGGGTCGAGTGATTCCAGGTCAAATGGCACGTACCTCAGTTGCAGGTTCCCCGGCCCTGGTAGGGGCATGTGTGGGAGGCAACCAATTGATGTGTCTCTCTCACATTGATGTTTCTCCACCTCCTCCCTCCCTTACACTCTCTAGAAATCAAAGGAAAAAATGTCCTCGAGTGAGGACTTAAAAAAAAAAAAGAAACCAATATATTAAAAACATTTACAGCCCTAACTGGTTTGGCTAGGTGAATAAAGCATTGGCCTGTGGACTGAAAGGTCCCAGGTTCGATTCTGGTCAAGGGCATGTACCTTGGTTGCGGGCACATCCCCAGTAGGGGTGTGCAGGAGGCAGCTGATCGATGTTTTCTCTCTCATCAATGTTTCTAACTCTCTATCCCTCTCCCTTCCTCTCTGTAAAAAAATCAATAAAATATATATATGAAAAAAACATTTACAATTGTCAATTTTGGCACACACCATCAATGATTATGGTATGTGCTTACATTTTTAAAATCTTCAAATTAAAAGTTTTTTTTAAAATGAATATTAACTTAAAAACACAGCTTTGTGCTGTGGAAGTCTAGGAGAAAGGAAGAGTGAACTGAGAGGGGTTTCTTTGGCCAGTGTGAACTCTGTTCAGGTTGTAGGGAAGAGAAGAAAAGAAGTGCTAGTTAGAGAATCCAGCGGGACCTGGCTTTCCTGTCCTGGAGCTTGGCACATGGTGGGCATTTAATGACTAGAATTTAATTGCCTGAGACAAACACCATTAGGAAATATAGAAGACATTTTGAATGGCAGCAATGATTTATTTCACCACTTAGAATAAAACTTCCTTGCCTGGCCAGTGTGGCTCAATGGTTGAGCATTGGCCTGTGAACCATGAGGTCACAGTTTGATTCTCAATCAGGGCACGTGCCTGGCATGTGCTTAAATCCCCAGTGGGGCGGGGGTGTGTGTGCAGGAGGCAGCTGATCAATGATTCTCTCTCAATAATGTTTCTATCTCTCCCTCTCCCTTCCTCTCTGAAATCAATCCTATATAATAAAAGCCTAATATGCAAATTGACCAAATGGCAGAACAACTGGTCGCTATGACTCGCACCGACCACCAGGGGGCAGAAACTCTACGCAGGAGCCACCCCCAGGCCAGCCAAGGCGGGTGCCAGCACCCCCATCCCCACTGGTTGCCCCACAGATTGCCCCACAGATTGGCCCTGATCACCAACCAGGCCTAGGGACCCTGCCCGTGCATGGGTTTTGTGCACCAGGCTTCTAATAAAAATAAAAAAGAATAAAACTGACCTGGCTGGTGTGATTCAGTGGTTGAGTATCCACCTATGCACCAAGAAGTCGCTGGTTCAATTCCCCATCAGGGCACATGCCTGGATTTCGTGCTTAATGTTTAGCAGGGGCGTCAGGAGGCAGCTGATCAATGTTTCTCTCTCATCACTGTTACTATCTCTCCCTCTCCCTTCCTCTCTCTCTAAAAAACAATCAAAATATTTTTTAAAGAACAAAACTGCCTTTGGTTGAAATGTTAGAGTTTCCATATTTGCTGGCATATAACACAGCATTTTATTTTATTTTTAAATATGTTTTTTATTTCAGAGAGGAAGGGAAAGGGAGAGAAAGATACAAACATCAATGATGAGTGAGAATCATTGATTGGTTACTTCCTGCATGCCCCACACTGGGGATTGGGTCTGCAACCTGGGCTTGTGCTTTGACTGGGAATCGAACTGTGACCTGGTTCATAGGGCAACGCTCAACCACTGAACCACGCTGGCTGGGCTAACAACATTTTAACTCCTCAAAGTATGCAGATATTGCCATGTACCAAGTGTTAGTGGGTAGGTGGCTCACTGCTTCATGCTGTAGGAACATACGGTCCTGGTCCTGTACCTCCATTCTATATTATATTATACCTGTTTGGGGAAAAATTTTTTCCTACAAAACTTAATATTCCACATGTACAAAATGTTTCAAAGTGAGACATTTGAAAATAGTTTTTCACAAGCATTCTTCCATCATGTCTACTTGCATACCTGTCATATATATGAGTGCTTCTAGCATCTTGGAAAAAACATCCTCATAAGCTTACAGTTTTATCCTGCATATTTCGAGATGTGATAGTTAAGTGTCTGAAGAGGAGAATATTACTACAGTTTTCAAATAATTCTCCCCATCCACTTGCCGCTGGCCTGGTTTGTTTTGCGCATCAATCTGAGCGAGCAAACTGCTCCTGTTAGAGTCTCAGGAACTCAAGTTTGATAACCATGTTTTTACATAGAACTGTAATTAAGAAGGAAGAGAAGATGGAGAAAAAGGAGGGGAAAAGGCCTGAAGACATTAAAAAGGAAGAAAAAGACGAAGACGAGCTAAAACCAGGAACTACAAATCGGTCCAGAGTCACCAAATCAGGTGATTAGAGGCTAAGTGTTCATGAGGGGGAAGAGCCTGTCAGAATGGGCTGGTAGGTGTCATAATCAAGTAGGTACAGCGAGCTTTTTAGTGACTTTGCTTAGTTTTGCTGCTTATAGGAAGCCATTAAAGCAACAGAGCCTCAGGTGATGAGGTGGCTTAAAGGAGTTTCTACACAACAGCAGAAATGCAGAGATATTCTGGTTAGTGATTTAACTGTACTGGCAGCTCAGTGACCAGGGTTCTTATTTTTCCTGAGTCTTTAACAGAAAAAAGTGGGGGTTTGCCAGAAGGGTATGTCTTAGTTCTTGTAACTAATTCAGTACAGTTCTGTAGGTGTGTAATCTTATTTTTCTTGCCTGTATGGTAAAGCCAGTTCCAATGGAAAACGAAAATCTTATGTCTGTAGACTGTGGAGTAGGAGCAGTTGCACTTATAGTGTGCCACCTCTGTTGTCATATAAAAATTCCTTGCACTCTGCATCTTCAGATTTGCATGAGGCTCCACAGAATGTTTTGTGGCAAAAAAAAAAAAAAAAGAAAGAAAGAAAGCCTATCCCCTCCCCCTTCCAAAAAAGAAAACCAGAAACAAAACCTGACCATCTGGAGCACTGGGATTTGGTGCAGTGCATTACAAGTTAGATCTTAATCATTGGGGTAATTGGCCGGCAGTCTCATGAGGAAAGTGTTTTTAAAATGCTCCTGGAGTATTGCAAATTTCCCTAAATCCATGGTTCTGGCAGTTAGAGCCTGCTTAGCTTGTTGTGAAGAGGAAGAATTGGTGTAGAGCCTTTATTGCTGAAGACTGATGAAGGGAAGCCCACTTTGGGGGTGGGGAGGGGCTCCCTCGGAGCCAGCAGTATCTAATTCAGAGCACAAGAGCCTGGTTCTGCAGAGCATTCCACACTGTGTGATAGGAATAAAAATTGAAATTGGTTATCCTGGAGCCCCTAGGATTGAGTATGAGGGGTAAAGGAAACAAACCTACAGGTGAGATTTGTTTGTGTACATGTTGCAGAATGCACTTTGACTCAGATTTAAGTTGTAAGATGCAGGCAAGTCCATTCTAGATGAGCAAAGACCCAAACACTGCCAGCCATTTTCCGCCCAGTGTAGCCATATTGGTAGTGCTTCTTTTTTGGTAATCCTCGCTAGAGGATATTCTTTCCTTTGGATTTTAGAGAGAGTGGAAGGGAGAGAAGGAGAGAGAAACATATTTTTTCATCATGAAGACAGGGACAAGACACAAAGGCTTCAGCGTTAGCATTAGTCACTTGACAGCTGGGGGTGGGGAGGCAAGAGCCCCCAGCTGGCTTGTGTACATCAGCACATTTTCACAGATTGCTGTGTTTTTTCCTGAAGGAAGCAGAGGAATGGAACGGACAGTAGTAATGGATAAATCAAAAGGAGAGCCTGTCATTAGTGTGAAAACCACAAGCAGGTCAAAAGAAAGAGTGAGTATTGCTTCTGCCATCTCAAGGCCAGCCGTTTTTTATTTGCATTGTGAAAACAACACTGTTTGGCCTTTAAAATTTTAAGAGTTCTTTGAAGTCCTTGGGAGACATATTGTTAACTCTTTAGATTATGCATAGAAACATGAAATTGATTCTAGAACTTATTTCAGAACAATGCTTACCCATGTTTGCTTTCCGGAAATGTGTTCGCCCTTCTCTGATTCTTTGTCAGGTTATACCATCTTCTAGGAGAACTGATTCCCAGTGACAGAGCTGGAAGGACAAGACCCAGGGTTTCCAAATCGGAGGCAGCTTTTATTCTTTGGCTAATCTAATAGCAGTTTATTCATTTTCTTTAATTGATTTTCTATTAAATTAACCAAAAAGAAAAGTGGAGTCCACCCTAAAACTGTCATGTCATCAGACAACGAGCTACATTGCTTATTAACCTGTGCACATAGCTGGGCAAGCTAAGGGCCTCTCATTGCTCTTCCATTCTGGAAAGCAAACCCTCTGTTTCCCAGATGAAGAAGCTAATATGTTAATGAGGAGAGCAACACTTTTTCAGTGAATACACCTTTTTATGATTCACCCAAGAATACTTTGTGTTGTTAAGACTTAAGTTTTAAATTAACATTTGGATTCCATAGAGAGCAATTTCTAATGCCATTTTTTTCTATGGGCTACACAGAAATCATAAAATACAGAGAAGTAAACGAAAAAGACCCATAAACTTACCACTCAGATAACTGATGTTAAAAAAAAAAAAAGTAGTAGTAATGTAAACATGATTAAAGCATTCAAATAGTATAAGAAGGCACAACATAAGCACAATGGAAGCCTCTTTTCTGCATGGGCTCCTCACTCTTCTCTCACAATACTGTACACACAACACATTGTGTATGCTCTGAAACACCATCACTAACGGGTTCCTATAGCTTGCTCTTAGACACTTTTGTGCATAATATACTAAGACATACAGTGCTACTTCCTAATTTAATTTTGAAATTGTTGCAGATTCATAGGGAGCTATAAAGAATAGGACAGAGGTCCCACGTGTCCATCACCCAGTTTTGCCCAGTGGTTTTATTTCCTGTAACTGGAGCACAATATCAAAGCCAGGAAGGTGATGTCGACGCACAGTGTGTATGCAGTGCTAAGATATTTAATCGCTAGTGTAGATGGACATGTCCCGCTGTTGAAAACTGCTGTGGGCAGCCTTCCTATGCCTGCCTCTTGGCAGACTTGTAACCACCACTCAGTGGGATGCTTGGTCCAAAGGTGTGTGTGTGTTGTTCTTTGTGGTAGATGTTATCAGGTGCCCTTTAGAAAGTTACAGAGGATGCTGACATTCCTGGGGTGCGGAGCTTGTGCTGAGTCACCAGTAAGTGGAGAGGCCATGTTGTGACCAGGAGTACAATTTGAGGACTATAGTGCCTGCTGGTCTCTGCACTAGATCGCATCCTTCCCCTGGAACCTAGGGTGGCTGTCCCTCCTCATTCAACCTGCAGTGTGTGTGATTACACTTTAAGCTCTGCCCATCTCATAAGTGGAGAGTGTCCTATGATGTTTTGGGGGTGAATCTGTCCTCTATTTGTATGTCCCTCTCTATCCCCCCAACCCCCACAATCTCTTTTTTTTAAATTAAATCTTTATTCAGATTATTACAGTTGTTCCTCCTTTTCCCCCCCATAGCTTCCCTCGACTCGGTTCCCACCCCACCCTCTGCCCTTACCCCCCCCACTATCCTCATCCATAGGTGTACAATTTTTGTCCAGTCTTTTCCTCTACCCCCCTCACAATCTCTTTTTTTAGTAGAAGAGCTGGTTCTAATCTTTACCCATCTTCCTTCCAGGTTGCTTTGTCTTTCATTGATTTTTTTTTAACCCCCTGTGTGTGGGCTAATTAAGAAATTAAGCTGAACAGCATTTTTTTTTAAGATTTTAAATTGATTTTTAGAGAGAGAGGAAGGGAGAGGGGGAGAGAGAAAGAGAAACATCTATGTGAGAAGAAAACATTGATCAGCTGCCTCCTGCATGCCCCCACCAGGGATTGAATCTGCAGCTCAAGTATGTGCTCTGACCAGGAATTGAACCAGCGCAACCTTTTAGTGTACAAGATGACACCCTTAACCAACTGAGCCACACGGGCCAGGACAGAGCAGCTTTTTAAAAATGTGGTGTCCCAGACCCTGTCCTGTGAAGGAGGCCGTGGGTTCTGGGCTATGTGAAAGCTTCCTGGGAGAGTCTGACTTGTGGCCAGTCTTGGGTGTCTCAGCCTCTGAGAGCCTTAAAGATGTTAGTTGGACATCGTTGTTTCCTACCTTATGCCAGAAATAGAATAGGCAAGTCTCCCATTAATCTTTTCTACCTTACTATAGTACAATACCTTGGATTATTCTGTTTTAAGGCTGCCTGCCTGAGCCCTGACCTAGCACTTGAAAGATGCAGCCCTTCATCTTACTGTCCAAACAGCTGGCTCGACAGCTGTCCCCCAGTGACTGAAGGGGCCACGTGGCTCTGCTACATTAGAAAAACTGCCTGTAGGTTTTCTGAGGTTTCATCCCATCTTTTCTCTTCCCTTAATATCCTTTGCTTACAAAGTTTAAAAGCCAGACTATAGGGCCCTAGTCCGGTAAAGCACGGCAATGGGAACAGCGTCGTCCAGACACACTAAGGTTGTGGGTTTGATCCCCAGTCAGGGCACATACAAGAATCAACAGGTGGGTACATAAGTAAGTGGAATAACAAATTGATCTCCCCCCCGCCCCCAAAAGCAATTTAAAGAAAAATTAAAGACAGACTATGGGGTGAGCAGTGTGACTCGGATGCGGAGTGAAGCGGCCTGTGCTGGGGCCTACATGTAACCTGAGTGCGACAGAAGAATCTTAGTTTAATCCAGATAATGCATATTTAATTTTCATTGTACATTTGTTGTAATCATTTTTCTGACATTAATAAACCAATTTTGGTGAACAGAGCTCCAAGAGTCAGGATCGAAAATCAGAAAGCAAAGAGAAGAGAGACATCTTGTCGTTTGACAAAATCAAAGAGCAAAGGGAGCGAGAGCGCCAGAGGCAGTGGGAGCGGGAAATCCGCGAGTCGGAGAGGCGGCGGTGAGTGGGCTGAGCCCGGCTGCTGGGCTGCTGGTCTCCTCGGGGGGTGGTTGTCCTTTCTCCCTACGTGAGCCTCCTCTGTAGCCTGGGCCTGCAGGCCATCTTGTGTGTTTCCCCTGGGCCCAAAGGATAGTGTGATATTCATCAAAAGCCTTTTCTTAAAAATTGAATTTATTTGGGTGACACTGGTTTATAAAATTATACGGGTTTCAGGTGTACGACTCTCCAGTGCATCATCTGTATATTGAATGTGTGTTTACATCCCACCATCGAAAGCCCATTTCTGCTGAGCATTTCCTCTGGCTGACAGTGGGCCCTGGCCCATGGAGCCCACCCAGGGATGGCTTTGACGGAAGGGTCCCCCAGTGTCGAGGCCTCAGTCTTCCCTCTGGAAGTGTACATAAGTAAGATTTTTTTTAAAAGGCAGCCAAGGAATGTGGCAGTTTTATTGGAGATGTTATAGGAGTGGCCTCTTCACCCCTGGATGCCTGCAGTTCATGGCTTTTTCAGGCAGCAGGGGTCGCAGTCATGTTCTTTGCCCCTCTCACCTTTTATTAAGAAGACTAGAGGCCTGGTGCACAAAAATTTGTGCACTCGGGGGGGCTGGGGAGGGGTCCCTCAGCCCGGCCTGTGCCCTCTCGCAGTCTGGGACCCCTCGGGAGATAACGACCTGCTGTCTTAGGCCTGCACCCGGGTGGCAGAGGGCAGGCCTAATCCCTAGGTGCAGCCCCAGGTTGGGCTCAGAGCAGGGCCGATTGGGGAGTTGGGGCGCTGCCCGTGTCATGCACAGAGCAGGGCGGATTGGGAGGTTGCGATGCCACCCTCAGTCACGCTCAGGGTAGGGCCGATTGGGGGGTTGGGGGCCCGCCCCCTGTCACACTCAAGGCAGGGTCGATAGGGAGTTTGCAGCGCCACCCCGTCACGCACAGAGCAGGGCCGATCAGGGGGTTGGGGCGCTGCCCCCTATCACGCACAGAGCAGGGGCCATCAGGGGGGGTGGAGCTTGGCTCTCTG
>NW_006291021.1:877505-884943 GCF_000327345.1 Myotis davidii
AGGTTTCTGGGGTTTTGTTTAGCTTCTATATTTGTAACAAGGTTCCTTAAACTGCAAGCTCAGAGGCCGCTAAGGCAGTCGGGGAACGTTGGAGACCTCCGTCACTGAAGCAAGCAAGCCTCATGTTCAGTTTAAGCTGCCTGGCTGCCTGCCGCCATCTTGGCTGGCAGTTAATTTGCATATCACCCTGATTAGCCAATGGGAAGGGTAGCAGTCGTACGCCAATTAGCATGTTTCTCTTTTATTAGATAGGATAGTTTTATTGAAGTAAGCCTGGCATTTCCCCTTCTGTGTTCTGCCATATCCTGTTAAGACATGTAGAGCCCCCTTGACATTTCCTTCCAGTGGTGGTCCATGAAACAAAAGGTTTCCATCACGGTGTTTGGAAAACTTACTTGAGCTAAAGTAGATTACATACAAACCTCTTAAGTTATGCTACATTTGCTTTTATCTGAAGTCATGTGATCTCAGCTCCTGCCTGTGTCACTTTAGAAAATAAAAGCACATTGAGAAGCCTTTTGATTCCATTCAGAGGTATTTTGCTTCCAGCTTGCTCATGCTCGGTTTGGAGCCTTTCCAGGCTGGTAGAGTGACAGTGTGTCTTCTTCTCACACAGAGAGGGGTGGTCCCAGTCTCTGCTCAGCTCCTGGTGTGCCGTGACTGAGGACAGGAGACCTTGGTCCCAGCTGCCGGTGCCAGGCCAGCCTACAGTCACCTCACGAGCCTTCGCCTGTCCCCACACCTTCCTAGGTCTATTCAAAATGACACTCATTTAAAAATACAGTCTTTTTAGAGGGAAGATGTAGGAAAGAGGGCTCATTGTACAGCATTAACCTGCAACAGAGTACCCCTTCGCCCTCAGGGAAAGCTACTGTAATCGCTTCTTAAGGGTTTTCTCTGTATACACAGCAGTTACCCATTGCTTTTCTGATTTTTTTCTACTTTACTGATGTGTGGCTTTATTTGGGGGCCTTTGAGCCAAGTCCTCCTGGCCTGGACCTGAGCTCTGTGTCTCCTTGCTGTCGCCTGTTCCCTCTCAGCCCACCTCTGTCTTTTTTGAGAAAGGGAAAGTTTGGACATTGTGGCTTCTGGCTGTTCCAAACAACTTAGTGGGAGTGGGTAAGCACCTGCCGTCTATAGCCTGGGCCCAGGCCAGTGAGCATCCAAGAAACCCAGAATGGCCAAATGGAAGTATCCTGGCCCCTTTGGAGGGCAGTGCTTCGATAGCCAGGGACCTTCACAGTGGGAAGTCAGAGTGGCCTTGCTGTGTCCCTGCAGAGAGCGCGAACAGCAGCAGCGTCTGGAGGCCTGGAAGGAGAAGGCACGGCTGCACCGCCTGGAGGCCTGGAAGGAGAAGGCACGGCTGCACCGGGAGCGCATGGAGCTTGAGTGCCAGCGCCACCTCCTGGAGTGGGAGCGCATGGAGCGGGAACGGCTGGAACGAGAGCGCATGCGAGTGGAGCGTGAGCGCAGGAAGGAGCAGGAGTGCATTCAGCGTGAGCGCGAGGAGCTGCGGCGTCAGCAGGAGCAACTGCGCTATGAGCAGCGACAGGGGCTCCGGAGGCCCCATGATGATGGGAGGTAGGATCCAGCCCACCTCCCATTCCAGGAGCTGCTTTGGCTGCTGTCCGTCTGAGTGTTGGAGAATCGAGGCTATTTAACACGCAATTTGCCTGTCCAGAACTCGTTGCCCTCACACCATGAGTGTGTAGTTTAATGTCATGATCTTCTGGCTGTGCAGCTTTCTCCCCAGCTGAGTTCATTGGAGAATCTTGATGGTTCCAGTGCTGAGGGGTTTGTGATGCTTTCGCGTAGGCCAGGCCTTTATTTGCACTGTGCTTCCTGGTGGAGCATCACCACCCTCCAAGTGCCAGTGCCAGAGATGACCAAGCGTGCATTAGGCCCGCATTGGCCATGGCCGCCGCTCCATATCGTGTCCTTGTAGGCGGGGGAAAGGCACCGAGTCGGCACTGTGGGAAAGGACATTGCCTTCTGTTTTAAAAGTAGGTTTATTGGTCTCTAGCTTCTCTGAGCTGCTTAATTGTCAGTCACCCATCACCTCACCACCCATGAGCCTAGTTTTCTGGTAAAAATCAGGAAGAAGATAATTGGATGCTGTCCTAAGCTGTATGTGGTTCACTATCACCTGATTTCATTCCCTTTGCCTTTTGCCAAAATCTCAGGGGAAGGTTCAGGTTATAGAAGATGGGAAGCTGAAAACGTGGCACCTCAGAATACCAGTCCTAAAGACTCAAGTATTTTATTTCACTTGCATTTGAACTCAGGTGGGGATCAAGGTATTAACAGCGTTATGACACAATTAGCTCACAGCAGTCTGATGTTCAGAATTGTCAGCTGAGAATACTCATGCCTCTTGGCAGTTTTGGGGATATTAATTTATCAAATCAAAGTGATAGTGATTGAATGTTTAGAGATGAGCCCTGCAGGACATTTTAAATGATGCTGGGTCTGGAGAGAGAGCTCCCCTCCCCACCTTCACTCTCTTTTTTCCTTCGTTCTCTTTCATAAGTAAAATTTACGTCCTTTTTACAATAGGCGAGATGATGCCTATTGGCCAGAAGGAAAACGTGTGGCCCTGGAGGACAGGTACCACCCAGACTTCCCTCGGTACGACCACCGCTTCCACGACTTTGACCATCGAAACCGAGGCCAGTACCAGGACCATGCGGTTGACAGGTCAGTCCCCCAGCCCCTTTTTGCAGTAGAGACAGGTCTCCCTCTGTTCCCTTAATGTCTGATTTACTTGTGATGTCCTAGTGGGTAGGCTTTGACCAGCCACACATGGGATTTAGAAACAGGCCTTGAGCAAAGCGTTGGAATCGCTGGTCAATTATGGTATCCGGGACTTGTCTGGCAAGAAGGTCCCCCAGAGCTCATTTCATCCACTGTCCTTTGCACAGAGAGGATGGATGGGGCCCTAGGCAGGACCTGAGCCTCAGAATTCCCCAACACTCAGCTCTCTTGGGGGTGGCCCAGGCTTTGGGTTTCGCACCTTCCTAGAGAGTCCTCCCTGTCCCTCCCGCCAGCACCAGCCCCCCAAGATTCACTATCACCCGATCTAATTCCTTTTGCCTTTTGCATAGTGGGGGAGGAAGCAATGAATATACAGAGATGAGGAAGCAGTTTTTAGAAGAGGTGTGACCTGCCTAAGCTGGTGAAGCAGAATGGGCAGGAGGGTGTACTGACGGGTGTAGGTTTCCGTGCCAGCAAACTGCAAAGAGAACTGACCAGAGAATGTGGGCCTTGTTTGTGTTGTGAAGGTCAGGGTGGGTTTTAGCCAGTGCTGTTTTCCTTTGCCGTGCCCTCTTCAATGAGGACTAGATAGGAAGACAGCCCTCACTTTTCCAGGTGAATAGTTCTCTCTCTCTGGGAGAAATCTCACTGGGCTCCCCTGGGCTGCATATCCTGGAGCCATTTCACCATTCATTAGCTCTCTGTAAGGGAAGAGAGAACAGGGAAAATGTGGCTAAAAAGCTACTTATTTAATTCATTGTGGCTGGAGTTGCTTTGAGATTTGGTGTGAATCAAATGTGTTGGGCCAGAGGTTAGGTTTTCCTGTTACCAGGTCACAAGTAAATGAAGTCTTAGCTTCATTCAGGGTGTCTGCTTCTGACACCCTTCCCTCCAGGGTATTTCAGTAAAATTAACATTTCCACCTTCTTAGGATCTGATTTTACTCCCACCCCCAGGGAAAGATGTGAGCCAGCTTTTTTTTTTTTTTAAATCAGGCAGTTCTTATATGGGGAAATAGAATGAGTACCCCAATTGTGGGTTTTGTGGGACCTGTAGAAATGTTGTATGGTACCATCAGCTGCCATTGGAATTAGATTTTTTTTTTCCAGGAGGGAGGGCTCAAGGACAGTGATGGGAGAGCGAGACGGACAGGTGAGTAACACCCAGATATTGGGTGCCTACTCTGTGTCTGGGTGGGCGGGGGAGCGTGGACACAGCGTTCTGGAGAACGAGCAACACACAGAATTGCTTGTTTTCTGATAAGTGGGGGCTTTGTTCAGATGCATAGGGCTTGTTCTTGTTTCATTTTATCTAGCAGAAACTGCAAATAGCTCTCGTTGCCAGCTTGCTTAGAGTGCCTCTGAGTCTTGGGACTGTGGGTACCCCAAATGGGGCGTAGCGGCCTGTCAGGGGGTCATTTAGCCCATGTTTTGGGGGGGTCCCTTTGTTTCAGGTACCTTTGGGGTGGATCTCAGTGTCTCTAACCTGCTGATACCTGGTGAAGGGTGCATAGGTGTCAGTTCAGAGAAAAGGGGAGCCGCCAGGAGAAAGGCAGGAACAGGCATCACAGCATAGTTTTAAAAACAGGAGTGTGTTTGCTGAGAACAGTAGACCAGGCCCATCACTGCCAGATGTGCTGGATTCCTGAGCACAGAACTAGTTGGCCAGGGCACTGAAGTTCTCTTCAGCGCTTGCCTCCAGTGTCAGCTACTGAGGGGCCGTGCCACCTCCATAGATTGATGGCAAAGGAGGAAGTTGGGGGGGACGGGGTGGAAGGGGACCTCCTATCAGCAAGGAAGGCTCAAAGTGGCTTTTCTCAGTGTACCTCACAGGGCCAGAGAGGCTTGTGCTGCCAATTTGTGTGGCACCAGTGGTAGAGCTGTAGGGACGCTCAGTTCTCAAGCAAGGAACCAAAGAGCTCTGCCAAGAGCCCCTCTGGTATTGTCAGGGTCATAAACAGAGCATCCAGCCACTAGCAAGATTCAGAATGGGCCTGGGCAGGTCCTCTCAGATTGGCCAGAGGTGCTGTGGCACACCCTAGCCCACCCCAGCAGCGTATAGGTTGACAGGCCTTCCAAAGGTGAACCTGTGCAGGCCTGTAGGGAGTGAGAAGATGGCTAAAGTCACCCTGTCCTTCTGCCTTTCAGCACTACTCAGATGACCGCCATGGCCATGGAGGACCACCAGAGCGCCATGGCCGGGACTCTCGGGATGGCTGGGGGGGCTACGGCTCAGACAAGAGGATGACTGAGGGCCGGGGGCCACCACCTCCACCCAGGTTAGTGGGCAGGCCATGATGGTGGTGGGCATCTTCCCTTGGCTAGAGGCCCGTCCCTCTGAAAGTGAACTGTCTGTGTGCACCTTGCCAGGTTGCCTGCATCACCCCAGTTATGAACATCTGTATCACAAGGCCCCTGCCTGCTGAAGGAGACATCCCTGAAGCCTTTCTTAGATTTGTCCCCCTAGACCAGCGGTTCTCAACCTGGGGGTCGAACGACCCTTTCACAGGGGTCGCCTAAGACCATCGGAAAACACATACATAATGACATATTGTTTTTGTGATTAATCACTATGCTTTAATTATGTTCAATTTGTAACAGTGAAATTGGGGGTCACCACAACATGAGGAACTGTATTAAAGGGTCGCGGCATTAGGAAGGTTGAGAACCACTGCCCTAGACAGTAGAGAAGCTTTACTCCCCCACATTCACACACACACACACCCCAAAGTTGTCTTTAGGAATTTTGAAGGCCAGCATCTTGGATACCAGAAGGTTCTACTTTATCTCTCGTGGGGTTTCAGGTGTTCAGTCTGATAGATTAATGCAAAGTGTGCTCCCCGAGTGACCTACTTAGCACTCGGTCTTTAACATTTAAACCGTTTTCCTTAAATTCCTGTGGGAAAAACAAATGAGAGAACCCTTTCTCAGACTGGAGATAGCCCTGAACAGCGTCACTGCATGATTGGGTGCTGTCACCTGTAGGCAGACATTAGAAACTTTCAGGTCTCTTTGGGGAGCAGTTTTGCATTTGCCCTCCTAGACGTGTTCGGGGCTCTGGTGGATTCCTAGTCCTTGCCTCTGAGCACTGGTCAGCCCAGTGGCCAGTACACTTGTCATTGACTCAGCCTTGGTCTTATCATTCCTGGACAGAAATGATGACTGCTGGGACCATATTTGGATTTTAATCTCCCAGAATTTATGCCTGAAACAGTTTTTTAAAAAATATGTTTTTATTGATTTTAGAGAGGTGGGCAGGGAAAGGGATAGAAAGAGAGAAACAGATTGGCTTTCTTCTACACGATCCCTACTGGGGATTGAGCCCACAACCTGGGCATGTGACCTGAATGGGAATCAACCGGGTGACGTCTTGGTACATTGGTTGACACTCAACCACTGAGCCACACCAGTCAGGCTCTTTTTCAAACAGCTTTTTTGAGACATAGTTCACATGCCATACAGTTCACCCATTTAAGGTGTACAATTCGCCGTAGCCGGTTTGGCCTAGTGGATAGAGCATCGGCCTGTGGACCAAAGGGTCCCGGATTTGATTCCAGTCAAGGGCACGCACTGGTTGCAGACTCCTACCCGGCCTGGTCAGGGCTCGTGCAGGAGACAACTGATTGATGTGTTTCTCTCATGTCAGTGTTTCTCTCTTTCACTCTCTCTTCCACTCTCCCTAAAAATCAATGGAAAAATATCCTCGGGTGAGGATTAAAAAAATTAAATAAATAAAGTCGACAAATTCAGTGGCTTTCAGTATGTTCATAACAGTCTATTTTAAAATATCCTCACACACCAAAAAAAAAGTCTTGACCTATCCCCATCCCCTCCACCAGCCCCTGGCAATTACTAACCCACTTCCTGTGTTTCTGGATGTGCCTGTCCTGGACATTTCACATAAATGGAGTCACATTCTTTATGGCCTTTTGTGTGCAGCTTCTCTCACTGTGCATCATGATTTCACATTTCATCCACATTGTAGCGAATGACAGTGCTTCATTCTTTGTTGTTTTAATTTATTGCTTTGAAAGAGAGAAACATTGGTTTATTGTTCCACTTATTTGTACATTCATTGGTCGCCCCTGATATGTGCCCTGACTGGAGATTGAACCCAAAACCTTGGTGTTTCAGGGACAGTGCTCTAACCAACTGAACTACCTGGCCAGGGCCTTTTCTTTTCTTTTCTTCTTCTTTTTTTTTTTTAGTTTTGTGAGCTTATTTGAGCCAAACTAATAACATATGCTGGGAAGCAAGATCTCAAATACTCCCGCTTCACTCCTTTTCATGGTCACATAACGTTCCCCAGTATGGATGGACCACGTCTTGTGTATCAGTTCATGAATTGATGGACAAACACTTGGGTTATTTCCATTTGGGGACTATTATGAATTATGCTTTTAAGAACATTTATGTACAGGTTTTTGTTAACATACGTTCCCTCTAGACACCCAGGAGTGGCATTGCTGGTTCCATGGTCACTAGGAGTTAAACCTTTTGAGGAACCGCTACTGTTTTTTCCCCCGGAGGCGCCCCCATTTTCAGTTCCCACTCGCCGTGCGTGAGGGTTCCAGTTTCTCCACATCCTCACCAGCACTTGTTACCGTCTGTCTGTTGTTGTTTTGTTTTGTTTTGTTTTGTGTGTGTGTTTTTTTAATCCTGACCCGAGGGTATTTTTCCATTGA
>NW_006291021.1:885041-891501 GCF_000327345.1 Myotis davidii
CCTATTGGTTGCCTCCCACACACCCCGCAACCAGAGCTGGGAATTGAGCCTGCAACCCAGATACATGCCCCTGACCAGAATCGGACACCTGACCGGAATCAAACCCTCAACTTTTTCAGTCCAAGGGTCGACACTCCATCCACTGAGGCAAACCTGCTAAGGTGATCTTTTGGGTTTTTTTGTTGTTTTTTCTTGAGAGAGAGAGAGAGAAAGGAAAGGAGAAAGAGAAACATCAATTTGTTGCTCCATCCATTTATGCATTCATTAGTTGTTTCTTGTATGTGCCTGACCAGGGATTGAGCCCACAACCTTGGTTTAATCAGGACAACGTTCTAATCAACTGAGCTGCCTGGCCAGGGCCTGTCTGATAAGAGGCATGGAGTAGCTGGGATGGGGGGTGCATCTCAGTCATCTGGTTGAGATGTTTCTGATGCTCAACACCTTCTTGTGTGCTTATTAGCTGTGTGTGTACCTTTGGAAAAGTGTCTGCTCCCACCTTTGCCCACTTCCCTCTGAAACAGTGGGTACAAGGTGTGAAGGCTGAAGCCATGCCACAGCCTTCACTAAAGGCATAAGGCACGCATCTGCTTATATTTTCCTTCCGTTACAGAGGTGGGCGTGACTGGACGGAGCACAGTCAGAGGCTAGAGGAGCACCAGGAGCGTGCCTGGCCAGGCATGGTAGAGGCAGGCACGGCAGGCCGGGAGCATGCCAGGTGGCTAGGTATGGGCTAACTCCTGTCCATGAGTGAGGGTGGGGGGCTCCCAGGAAGGGTTGGCCAGTTCCAGAACTCTCCACAGGCCAGCCTCCCCCCAGCTTTTCCAGAGACTTCCAAGAAGGGAGTGTTTGCAGACTCTATCTTCTCTTCCAGGTGCTGAGAGGGGCCTCTCTGGGCCCTCAGGGACAGGGCACATGGCCAATCGGGGTGGAATGTCGGGGTAAGAAGTTTTGTCCCCGGATAAAATTGATTTGTTCCTGCTCCTCACTTCCTCTCCCTTTTTTGCATGTTTGATCAACTTGCTGGGTTGAATGTTTTGAAAACAAACCCCCAAAGCAGCTCTTGGTAACTAGTGCAAATAACACTCTCCAGGGACCTGGAATGTGGTCTGTAATTAGGATGTTTCTCACCTGGAAAAAGCCACGCGGGCTCTAAAGGCTGCAGAGCTGCGTGCCGCCATGTAATGGTGAAAATGTAAAGCACTTCAAGGGGACAAACGTGTGCCTTTGTTCCTAGGCAAGGCGGCTTTGCACAAGATGGGCATTCCCAGGGCCACGTGGTGCCTGGTGCAGAACTGGAAGATGGAGCACTGGCCGGCGAGGACCGGGGCAAAAAAAAACTAAACCCCTCCGCCTGTTCAGGTAGGCAGATGCACTGTTGAATTTCTTAGCCAGTTACCTTGAACTTGTGGAATCTTTTAAGAAACAAAAACAAATCCTGCCACCATGTTGTAGCTTGGTAATATGTGAACTCATTTTTTTTTTTTAATAAGCGTGTTCTTGTTCTGCCATTTTTGAGAAGGTTTCTGTAATGAGGCATTCCATTTTTCATTAATAAAAGTTTACGGTTCGCATTTCAGTGTGTGTTGTGGTGATTACAGAGCAAAGAATAGTACCGACCTTCAGCAGCACCATTGCACACTTGGATGGTGGCTGCCAGCTCATCATACTTGAATTCTCCCAACCGTTGATAAAGTGGGCATCATCTCCCCATCTGAGAAATAAGGAGCCAGGTGCAGGGGTTAGGTCACATGCCCAAGGTCTTAGCGCTGGGATGGGAATTGGGAATTCTTCATTGAGTGGGGAGGGGTGTGTGCATTGTGGAGCCTCTGCCCAGTCACTTCACTCCTTGTGCCAGAGTGCCCGGGGCAGCGTCCAGTGATGGTGTGAGGTTTGGGGGCCTGGCTAAGGGATGGGGACATGTGTTGGCCCTGCAGTGCTTGGGAGCTGCCCTCGGCCCCCAGAGCACACTGACCCTTCTAAAAGGGCTGCCTCTTCTCGGCATGGGCTCAGTGTGCCCGATTCCATCATTTTCCTGGAAGTGCAAATTTACATGTGAAGTCTCCTCATTTTTGATGGAGTTGATTCCGGTTTTTTTCATTAAAAACTACAGAACAAGGCACCTGGCTGGGCAGAGGTGCCACATCACAAGTCCGACCAGGCCCCTCCAGCGTGACACCACAGTGAGGTGCTTCTCTGCTAGAAGAGCAGTGGCACAGGCAGATCCGCCACAGAGAGTGGATGACTGCAGGCATGTTGGGGCAGAAAAGCCCTATCCGTCATCTCATGAGTAGAGGTCTGGTGGCCGCAAGGCTGGGGCAGGAGGGAGGGCTCGCTTCCCACCATTCCTGACCCTGGTCCAGTGTGGTAAGAGTTAATCCACTGTGCTACCTGCTGGGAACCTCAATTCCCTCCCCTTGGTAACTGGGACAGCCACCCCACAGGCCCCAAACAATTGCCAATTCTCCCTGAATGCCCTGTGTTCCTGCTGGGCTGTTTAGTTTTAAAAGAGCAATCTGAAAATCCTCCCAGCATCAAAGGCAGGCAGTGCTGGCCCCTCCGTGTCCTATCTGTTTGAATTGCTGCAAATAAACACTTTGTGAGCTTCCCCCACCACACGGGTTCGTAGAGTCATTTTCCAATGACAGGTTGACAGGACATCGGCCCCATGTTGCGGACAGGGACGACATGGCATATTGCCTCCTGCACAGAAGTCTGTCTCTGCAAGGTATAGTCTAGAAATTGTTATCTGGGCTTTCTGTTTGGGGCCCGAAAAGCCAGATTTAGCCTGGGGTAGTGGGTGAGACCAGTTTTTAGCTGTTGTTATGTAGATGTAATGGAGCAATTACTCTGGCAGGCAGAGTTGCAACCTAGAGTGCCACAGGGCGCTCAGCTTGGGCACCGCCACCAAGCTGCTTGAGGAAGCCTTGGAGACAGTGCAGGCTATTCCCCCTGGACAGCCCTTCCTAGTTAGCTGGGCCTTTTATTGTGAATCTCACTAAAGGTATTTTTTTTCATTGATTTTTAACATAGAAGGGAAGGGGAGAGAGAGAGAGAGAAACATGGATGTGAGAGACACATCGATTGGTTGCCTCCTGCATGTGCCCCAACCAGGGCCTAGGATTGAACCTGCAATCCAGGTACGTGCCCTTCACCAGAAATCTAATCCTTGACCCTTGAGTGCACAGGCCAACACTCTAATCCATGCCACTGATCCATGCCAGCGAGGGCCCAGCTCTGTTTTATATAGAGACACAAAATACATTAGTTTGCTAGGGCTGCCGTAACACAGTACTGCAAACTATGTGGTTTGCAACAAATTTATTCTCTCCAGGTATGGAGGCTAGAAGTTCAAGATCAAGGTGTTGGCAGAGCTAATTCCTCCTGGGGCCGTGAAGGACAATCTGTTAGAGGTCTCTCTCCTTGTTTCTGGTGGTCGTTGGGCAATCTTTGGTGTTCTTGCCTTGTGGAAGCATCACCCCATCTCTGCCTCCTTTACCCAGCCTCCCTGTGTGTTTGCATCCAAATGTCCCCTTTTTATAAGGACACAGTCTTACTGGGTTAGAGTCACCCTAATGACATGTTACCTGTGTAAAGGCCTTATCTCCAAATGGGGTCACATTCTGAGGTCCCGGGGGCCAGGACTTCATATGGCTTTTCCCAGGGGTGCAACTTCTGGGTAAATTAGGAGAATTGCTTATTGTTCAGTACAGAACCTTACCAAGAGTTGCTCACCATTTCTGTGATGAGAGCTGCTGGGGTCTCTGCCTCCCTGCTGATTCTGCCTGATGGGCATTGTCAGAATAGGTAGGTCCTCACCATCGTGCTCAGTGTCCAACACTCTGTTTTTTCTGTCTGTGTCTGATAATGCGTCACATTGGTTGGACTGTTCCTTTTTTTAAGTTATGTGTAGTTAGGTTATATTCACTCTGATTTTTATTTCAGGAGAGAAAAGAGAAGGTGGAACAAAATATCTGTTACATAACGGGCTGCAGCCCTGGCCAGTGAGTTCAGTGGTTAGAGCGTCGCTCTGAGGACCAAAGGGTCGCAGGTTTGATCCCCAGCCCTGGTGGGGGTACATGCAGGAGACAACCAATCACTGTGTCTCACATCAGTGTTTCTCTCCCTCCCTTCCTTCCACTCTAAAAAACCAACGGAAAAATAAAAGGGACGCTCAGGTTGTTCCATCCTCCGGCTTCTGTGAATAATGCTGCCATGAAGACAGGTGTACCTGCCGTTCTCCTGGGTGGATACTTTTCACTTTTGAGGAACCACGCAAATGTGGCTGCACCATTTTCTATTCCCACCAGCCGTGCACAAGCTTTCTAATTTCTCCATACCCTTGCCAACACTTGTTAATTTCTGTTTTTGTTTGTTTTATTTTGCTTTTGTTAATCCTCGCCTGAGGATATTTTTCCATTGATATTTAGGGAGAGTGGGAGAGAAGCATAGATGTGAGAGAAACACATAGATTGATTGCCTCCTGCCCCGGGCCAGGGAGGAGCCTGTAACCAAGGTACATGTCCTTGACCGAAATTGAATCCAGGACCCTTTGGTTCACAGGCCAATGCTCTATCTACTAAGCCAAACTGGCCAGGGCTGTTTGTTTTATAATAGCCATCCAGACAATAGAATACAATTGTATTCTTCCTTAAAAAGGAAGGACATTCTGACACCTGCTACAAAGAGGATGAACCTTGAAGACATTATGCTCAGTGAAATAATCCAATCACAAAAGGAGAAATACTGTGTGATTGCATTCATAGGAGGTCCATAGAGGAGTCAGATCTATACAAACAAAGTATATGGTGGGCTCTAGCCAGTTTTGCTCAGTGGATAGAGCATCGGCCTATAGACTGAAGGGTCCCGGGTTTGATTCTGATCAAGGGCACATGCCTGGGTTGCAGGCTCGATCCCCATACTTTTTAAAAAAAAAGAAAAGAAAAAAAAAGTTTATGGTGGGAGCCAGGGGCTGGGGTAGAGGGTTGAGTAGTTAGTGTTTAATAGGAACAGAGTTTCAGTTTGGTAATATGAGAACGTTCCAGAGATGGATGGTGGGGATGGTTGCACAACATTGTGAATGTACTTGACGCCATTGAGCTAAACACATAAAAATGGTTACATTTTATTTGTATTTGATCACAATTTTAAAATAATTTTTAAGGTAGGGGATCTGTTAGATATTAGGAGTGAGAACCACTGGGGTATAAACTGAGAAGCCAGGCTCAAGAACCAGACTGCTTGGAATCAACCCACCTGTCTGTCTGCCCACAGGAAGTTACTAGTTTTTCTCTGCTTTGGCTTCCGTAACTGGAAGAAGGGAATAGTGATAGTATTTACCATAGAGGGCCTTTGCTACGACTAAAATAATATAGCCCTGGCCATCCAATCACAAAAGGAGAAATACTGTGTGATTGCATTCATAGGAGGTCCATAGAGGAGTCAGATCTATACAAACAAAGTATATGGTGGGCTCTAGCCAGTTTTGCTCAGTGGATAGAGCATCGGCCTATAGACTGAAGGGTCCCGGGTTTGATTCTGATCAAGGGCACATGCCTGGGTTGCAGGCTCGATCCCCAGTAGGGGGTGAGGCACTTGACGCCATTGAGCTAAACACATAAAAATGGTTACATTTTATTTGTATTTGATCACAATTTTAAAATAATTTTTAAGGTAGGGGATCTGTTAGATATTAGGAGTGAGAACCACTGGGGTATAAACTGAGAAGCCAGGCTCAAGAACCAGACTGCTTGGAATCAACCCACCTGTCTGTCTGCCCACAGGAAGTTACTAGTTTTTCTCTGCTTTGGCTTCCGTAACTGGAAGAAGGGAATAGTGATAGTATTTACCATAGAGGGCCTTTGCTACGACTAAAATAATATAGCCCTGGCCGAATGGCTCAGTTAGTTGGAGTTTCGTCCTGTACACCAAAAGGTTGCAGTTTTGGTTCTGGCAGGGCACATACCTAGGTTGCAGATTCGATCCCTGGTCAGGGCGCATATGGGAGGCAACTGATCAATGTTTCTCTCTCATTGATAACTCCCCTTCTCTCTAAAAATCAATAAACAGCCCTAGACAGTCTTCAGGCTTGATTCCAGTCAAGAACATGTACCTTGGTTGCAGGCTCCTCCCCAGCCTGGGCCCTCATCGGGGCTCGTGCAGGAAGCAACCAATGGATGTGTTTCACATCAGTGTTTCTCTTCGTCTTTCCCTCGCTCTTCCAGTCTCTAAAAAGCAATGGGGCCCAGCTGGTGTGGCTCAGTGGTTGAGCGTTGACCAGGAGCCAGGAGGTCATGGTTCGATTCCCGGTCAGGGCACATGCTGGTTTGCGGACTCGATCCCCAGTGTGGGGCGTGCAGAAGGCAGTCGATCAATGATTCTCTTTCATCATTGATGTTTCTATCTCTCTCCCTCTCTCTTCCTCTCTGTCTAAAAATAATTTTTAAATATTAAAATAAAAAAG
>NW_006291021.1:891609-905502 GCF_000327345.1 Myotis davidii
ACATCCTCTGATGAGGATTTTTAAATAATTATACTTGCCAGAACCGGTTTGGCTCAGTGGATAGAGCGTCGGCCTGCGGACTCAAGGGTCCCGGGTTCAATACCGGTCAAGGGCATGTACCTTGGTTGCGGGCACATCCCCAGTGGGGGGCGTGCAGGAGGCAGCTGATCGATGTTTCTCTCTCATCGATGTTTCTGGCTCTCTATCCCTCTCCCTTCCTCTCTGTAAAAAATCAATAAAATATGTTTAAAAAAAATAATTACACTTATGAAGCTCAGAATTGCTCCTGGCACATAGTAAGTGCTTAATAAATGCTGACAGCCACTGAGAGTCCCTGCAGGAATAGGGCCCAGGATGCTCATGTTTTACAGGAGAACTGTAAAATGAGGAGGGGGGCCGAAACCGGTTTGGCTCAGTGGATAGAGCGTCGGCCTGCGGACTGAAAGGTCCCAGGTTCGATTCCGGTCAAGGGCATGTACCTTGGTTGCGGGCACATCCCCTGTAAAAGGTGTGCAGGAGGCAGCTGGTCGATGTTTCTCTCTCATCGATGTTTCCAACTCTCTATCTCTCTCCCTTCCTCTCTGTAAAAAATCAATAAAATATATTAAAAAAATGAGGGGGGAGAGAAGAATTTATTGGCTCGACAAATACAAAAAGAAGACTGTAACATCAGAATGAATGCCTTATCAAGTGTCTCCACAGCTACAAAAATGTGTCAACTTCATCAACTGCTAAATTTTGTATTCATAAAGATTTCATTACATTTCAAAACAGCTCCTAGGTTAAGTTTTCTCACTTTGTAGGAATTCCCACGCCTGCACGATGATTGCCAGGCTTACATTGCATGTGTTACTTTTAGTCAAAAAATTCCAAATGCAACGTTGTACAAAGGGCTTTTTACTTTTTAAAAACACATCCACAAAGTCGTTTGTTAGTGGGGATGGGGTGACTTTTAACTGGCTTCCAGGTTGAGGGGTGATGTCTCTACTGTGAAGTATCACTGTCCCTCTCTTGGTCACATGGTCCAAGATGAGGCCCAGATGTCATAAAGAGTCAAAAACAGAAAATAAAGACTTGGCCAATCCACCTGGGATGTAGTAGACACAGAGTAGTAAATGCTTACTGAATTTATGAAGAGGAGACAGAAAATACATAATAATTCTGTATTTTCAAGTTTCCAGATGGCTTCGTCTCTTGGATGGCCTACTGGCGCTTTTGAGGCCTGGTAGAAAATTCCTCTAGTTTAAAGTGTTATGGGGCCACTAGATCCTGTGTCTTCTGGTGTCGGCAGTAAACACCGGGTAGAAGACTATCTGCTGAGATTCAGAAGGAGCACCTCAAACATGATTGGACCTGTGCAGTAACAAGGCTGCCATTACTGAGAAAGGACTGAGGAAGGTGGAGGGAGGTGCTTCTTAAAAGTGCACCTCCTGCTCTGGCCAGTAGCTCAGCTGATTAGAGCATCATCCCTATCTGCCAGAGGTTCTCAACCTGTGGGTCGCGACCCCTTTGGCAGTTGAACGACCCTTTCACAGGGGTTGCCTAAGACCATCAGAAAACACATATGTAACTACATATTGTTTTTGTGATTAATCACTATGCTTTATGTTCAATTTGTAACAATGAAAATACATCCTGCATATCAGATATTTACATTATGATTCATAACAGTAGCAAAATTACAGTTATGAAGTAGCAACGAAAATAATTTTATGGTTGGGGGTCACCACAACATGAGGAGCTGTATTAAAGGGTCGTAGCATTAGGAAGGTTGAGAACCACTGCTATATGCTAAGGCTGCAGTTTCAGTCCAGGTCACATACAAGAAGCAACCAATGAGTGCATAAGTAAGTGGAACAACAAATCGATGTTTCTCTCTCAAATCAATAAATAATTTTTTAAATGCACCTCACTCCACCTCCAGCAGGTCTGAGACTTGGAGTTCCCAGGACCCAAGTCAGACCTGCTGGTTTGACTCAGGCCCTACCTCCAGCCACTCCTGGGATCCTGACGGTTGAGAAGTGCTGGGATGGTGACCCTTTTGAGGAGGCCTCCATGAGAGTTGGGTGACTTGAGACCAAACTAGGTGGGAGAGTTCCAATCCCAGCTCTGCCCTTTGCCACCTGGATGATCTTGAGCCCTTCTGAATTTTCTTGTAAAATGGGCAGGGTGATTCGGAGGATGTGAAATGATGGTGCCTTTAAAGTGCTTCACACAGTGTGGGCGTGTAGTAGGCGCCTAACAAATGGTTGTAGTTGCTGTTAATTCTTCTACAAGAACCAGGTCTAAATTAGGCTGTCTGCCTCATTGCCAAAAAGCCCTCCCTCTAAGGCAGTGGTTCTCAACCTGTGGGTCGCAACCCTTTTGGCAGTCAAACAACCCTTTCACAGGGGTCACTCACCTAAGACCACCCTGCATATCAGATATTTACTTGACGATTCATAACAGTAGCAACATTACAGTTAGGAAGTAGCAACGAAAATAATTTTATGGTTGGGTCACAACATGAGGAACTGCATTTAAAGGGCCAGAAGGTTGAGAACCATTGCTAAGGAGTAAGTGTGGCCTTAAGATGTGAGGAAGGGGTCCATTCGGAATCCATGTCCATCGTGGCAGCTGTATCTCTGATATTGCATGAACCATTTTTAAAACCAAGAGGCCCCAGGTTTGGCCTCTTGAATGCTGCATGCTGCGGGGTTACGTGCTGGGAGCTGCTGATAGCCTCTTGCCGCTTCTTCCAGTTCTTCAGTCTTACCTACCTCATGCCAACCTGCTGAGAAACTGCAGGAGCGCCCCACATACCCAGCCACAGAAACCTCGAGTTAGGCCCCACAGGGAGGCTCATAAAAGGCACTGAAGCTTCTCCTGCATAGTTGCTGCCGGCCACGGCGGACCAAATGTTTACAGACTCGGCTGAAATGAGACCCAGCAGGGTAGATTTCACAAGCAGCCCAGAAAATGTCCCTTCAGCCCCTGTCCCTGGAAAAGCAGGGCACAGAGAGGGAAGAAGCCCACTTGGCCAAGCCCCCTCTCACCCCCAGCAAGACAAGATCAAAGATCTGGGCTCAAGAGTGTAGCTATGAGTCTCTTCTAGCTCATTCATTCATTTAGCAAACACTTCCCTGGGCATTTCCTGTGTGCTGGGCTCTGCCAGGGACACAGCCATGACCATAACCAAGACAGACCTGCTCTCTGGAGCGCAACGGATGATTTCAAGGACGGGATGGAATAAGAAAGAGAAGAGATTAAGAGGCTTCCTGGAGGAGGTGACTGGAAGGGCATTCTGGGAGAGGGAACAGAATGTGCAGTAGCCCCAGAAAGGAAAGGGTGCAGCATCTCCGAGCAAACAGGCTCAGGGGAGACATGGAGTTAGGCAGAGTGGCCTCCAAAGTCTGGGTGATCAGGGATCAGGTGTCAGCTAGCGGGTGATGTGGGGGGGAGGAAAGGGCCGCCATTGAGAGGAGATCCCTGCCCACTTAGCAAGGTTCAAGGGTGACTGTCCCCTCCCCTCTCTGGGACCTTCCTTGCTTGGGGATCCAAATCCTCACCGTCCCCACACCCTCTTCCCTTGCAACCAGCACTTGCCCCCCTTCAGGGAGCCAGCAGCAGCCAGCCCTGGGGAAGGGGTGAGCCACAGTCGCCTCATGGGCCTCTTCATGGGCCTGAGCCAGGCCTCTCCAGTCATCCCTCCCTGTGTATCCCTTATTAGCCGAATCCTCTGTCCTCTGCTCTGCCCTTGTCCAAATAAAGGCTGGCCAAGGATAAAGCAGGGGACCACGTGCTCCTCCAGGTATGAGGTCCCCTCCCCAAAGACCAGAACATAGGAGGTAGGTGTGGCTGGCAGGCGAAGCTGATGAGGTTGGTCATCACACCCCACCCGGACTGAGTCATAGCGACAGCCTATGGTGGCAGGAAGTGCCAGGATGATATCCCTGGGGGACAGGGCACAGAGGATGTGGCTAATAAGAGGGGTGCATAGGGAGGAGTGATTGAAGAGGCTTTGGGCTCTGGCAGTGGGGAAGAGGTGTGAGGGGAGAAAGAAAAAGAGAGATGGAGAGCCACAGAAGACGAGACAGAGCTGGAGAGAAAGAGACAGAACAGAAAGAAAAAGAAGAGAGAAGAGGCTGAGACACAGAGAAATAGAGGCACAGGTGCAAATAGAGACATAAGCAATCACAGATGAACACAGAGGGACCCGAGACCCACAGAGGTGTTAAGCCGCTGAGCTGTCATGCCCCCTGTCCCTTGTACCCACCAGGTGGCGTCCGAAAGCCGTGCAGCCATCGCTGCCTAGCGCCTCCCTAGCAGGAGGCCCTGGGCCCCAAGGAGGAGGGATGGAGGTGGAGGCTGGCACGGGGGAGCCTCCCCAACCTGGCCATCCTAGGCCAAAGCCCTGGGGGGTGGGGGGTGCCTGCCTCGTGGGTATATCTATGCTTGTTTGGGGCTGTGTCTGTTTTGGTCTGTGTGCTTTTAAAAAATATATATTTTATTGATTTCAGAGAGGAAGGGAGAGGGAGTGAAAGATAGAAACATCAATGACGAGAGATAAGCATTGATCGGCTGCCTTCTGCACACCCCACACTGGGGACTGAGCCCGTAACCCAGGCATGTGCCCTGACTGGGAATTGAACCGTGACCTCCTGGTTCATAGGTCAATGCTCAACTATTGAGCCACACCAACTGGGCTGTGAGCTCTTGTTTTGAAGTGGGTGTGTCTGCATAGGTCTGGGAGTGAATGTTCACACGTGTCCTTGAGCGTGTCTCTGGGGAGGAGAGGTGACTCTCTGTGTCTTCCTGTCTCCAGACCCACAAAAACCTGCACTACCTCTCCATTCACCTTCCCCGGTAGCTCTGTGACGAGTCACCGAAAGAATTAGAGAATTGAAACATTTATGGAGCACTTACTGCTGGTGCCCAGAGTCTGTCATGGGACCCCCAAGGAAAGGTGACAGGAGACAGAAACAGGTGTTCATGGAACTGACTGAGCAAAATGTAGGTTCTACTAAACCTCAGCAGCTACCGTGTGCCAGGCCCTAGCTACTTTTAAGCTGTGGACTCAGTTTCCTCGTCTGTAAAATGGACCTGATATTAGCATCTACCTCATAGCTTTGCTGTTAAGTGATGAAGTGAGTTGAGTTTTGTAAATCTCTTTAAACACTGCCTGGCACAGCCTAAGGACTCAGTAAGTGTCAGAAATCACTTAAAACTGCAAGCACATCCATTAACCCACGGGTCAGTGGGAGCCCCTGAGAATCCTCCCCTCACTGCTCAGGATAAGAGGATTGTCTTAAAGACCTAACAAGGTGGATGCTCAGATGCCACACAGAAACTTCCCTTTTGGTCTAGCTCACCGGTTCTCTCAGTCAGTGTACAGAAAATGAGATCATAATAGGTGCTGTTCCGGGCATCAGGGACTGGGCAGTGAACAAAACAGACAAAAATCCCTGCCTTCGGGGAGTTTCTGCTCTTGTGGAAACAAAACACAATAAATGAAATTGATTTGTCACTCGGCAAAGGTGAGTCATTATAATTAGTTATTCTCCATCAAAGGCTTTCAATGCTCTTTGCCATTTTACCTTCCAGAAAGATGGTACTAACTCATTCCAGCAACAGATGTGTCTATTGATTTGCACCCTCACAGAACTTAATATCTTTGTTGAATATTAGAGTGGGGGAGAATCCTAGGGTGATTAAACACTTTTTCATGTGAGTCTTTATGATTTCCCACCTATGTCTTTTATTTTTATTATTTTTTTAAAAATAATATACCACTTTTTTATTTTTTAAAATGGTACAGCCACTTTCTATTTATTTATTTATTTTAAATCCTCACCCAAAGATATTTTTCCATTGATTTTTATTTTTCATTATTATTTTTTTATTGATTTCAGAGAGGAAGGGAGAGGGAGAGAGAGAGAGAAACATTAATGATGAGAGAATCATTGATCGGCTGCCTTCTGCACGCCCCCTATTGGGGATGGAGCCTGCAACCTGGGCACGTGCCCTTAACTGGAATCAAACCTGGGACCCTTCAGTCCGCAGGCAGACACTTTTATCCACTGAGCCAAACCGGCTAGGGCTGTTTTTATTTTTAATTTTAATTTTTTTCATGTTAATCCTCACCTGAGGATATTTTTCCCATTGATATTTAGAGAGAGTGAAAGGGAGGGGGAGAGACAGAGAGAGAGAAACATCGATGTGAGAGAGACACACAGATTGGTTGCATCCCCGATGGGCCTGGACCAGGGCCAGGGATCAAGTTTGCAACCTAGGTATGTGCCCTTGACCAGAATCGAACCCAGAACCCTTCAGTCCAAAGGCCGATGCTCTATCCACCAAGCCAAACCAGCCAGGGCTGTCTTTTATGTGTTCAAAGTGACATCCATGTTCTTTGCATAGCTCTGTTTTTATTTCTCTCTAATGACTCTTTATATATGAAGGATGCTACTTTTGAACTTGTTGCTAGCAAGTAGCCTTTGTTTTTAATAGAGCTAGGAATAACATAATTTATCATCAGGGACCACCATGAACCCTCATTTACCAGGTATCCTAGCAATGAATTTCTTATGAAATTTCTTTGGAGTGGGACACACAGACCCAGGAAGTAGTAGCGATGAAGAGAACACTCTGACCTGATAAGACCTCTCTTAGCTCAGGATTTGTGTCCATCTTCTAAAATAGACTCCACATTGCCAGGGACCTTTCTAACACAAATTAGATCAGGCCACCCCCTTGTTTCAAACCCTCCCATGGCTCCCCACTGCTCTTCAAAGAAAATCCAAACTCCTCCCCATGCCCTTCTCAAAGCCACCCTTTCCACACCACATTTCCCTTTTGGTACTGAACCGGGTAGAGGCACCTGAGCTCTCCTGCTAACCCATTTCTGCCATGTCCCAGGGGTTCTGCTTCACCTTGCTGTGTGGTTTCGGGGAAGCCTCCATTTTCTCATCTGAGAAACGGAACAAAAGTACGGACCTCATAGGGTTGGTGACAGGGACCCAATGGGGTAACTGATTGGAAAGCTTGGAGGGATGTCCATTTGCTTTTTCCATAATCTTGTTAGCATCTCTTCCTGGGGAAGGAGAGACATTGGCAAACAGCTGCCTGGGGACTCACTTTCTTTTTTTTCTTTTTCTTTTTAAATATATTTTATTGATGTTTTACAGAGAGGAAGAGAGAGGGACAGAGAACTAGAAACATGGATGAGAGAGAAACATCCATCAGCTGCCTCCTGCACACTCCCCACTGGGGATGCGCCCGCAACTGAGGTACATGCCCTTGACCGGAATCGAACCCGGGACCCCTGAGTCCACAGGCCGACGCTCTATCCACTGAGCCAAACCAGTCAGGGCAAGGGACTCACTTTCTTGATCAAAGTGCGGATACAAAGTTAGTACTATTACTAGACCAGGGAGGACATACCCTTCAGGGCTCAGGGAGTGTATAGGACCTGGTAGGGATTGTAGGGAATTCGTGTCCCGTCCACAGAGGGCCCACGGCTGACACTTGGATTGGGGGCCCAGTAGAGCTCCAACCTCTTATATGGAAACACTCATTTACCAATTCTGTAAAACAAAAACAGCCCTAGCTGGTGTGCTCAGTGGCCAGAGCGTGGGCCTGTGGACTGAAGGGTCCCGGGTTCAGTTCTGATCAAGGGCACATGCTTGGGTTGCAGGTTTGATTCCCCAGTGGCGGCTGTGCAGGGGGCAGCTGATCAATGAGTTTCTCTCATCATTGATGTTTCTATCTCTCTCTCTCTCTCCCTCTCTGAAATCAATAAAATGTAAAATAAATAAATACAACAAAAGCATTGTGTGGGCCTCTAGGCTTGCAGTTTGAGAGACTGCTGGCCCAAGGGATCAAGTCTAATAACAAACCTTTTTTGGCCCTGGCCAGTGGGGCTCAGTGGTTAGAGTGTTAACCCATGCACCAAAGGATTGTGGGTTCGATTCTTTTTTTTAAAATATATTTTATTGATTTTTTACAGAGAGGAAGGGAGAGAGATAGAGAGCTAGAAACATCGATGAGAGAGACATCGATCAGCTGCCTCCTGCACATCTCCCACTGGGGATGTGCCCGCAACCCAGGTACATGCCCTCGACTGGAATCGAACCTGGGACCCTTCAGTCCGCAAGCTGACGCTCTAGCCACTGAGCCAAACCGGTTTCGGCTGGGTTCGATTCTTGGTCAAGGGCACCTACCTGGGTTGCAGGTTTCCTCCTGACCCGGGTGGAGGCATGTGTGGGAAGTAACAAATCGATGTGTCTCTCTCACATTGATGTTTTTCTCTCTCATTCCCCCTCGCCCTCCCTTGCTCCAACTCTCTCTAAAAATCAATGGGGGGATGGGGGACAGGGGACAAAACTCTTTTGTGTCACAAGAGACTAAACATCGCCCTAACTGGTTTGACTCAGTGGATAAAGCTTCGGCCCTCGGACTGAAAGGTCCCAGGTTCCATTCCGGTCAAGGGCATGTACCTTGGGCATGTACCCAGTAGGGGGTGTGCAGGAGGCAGCTCATGGATGTTTCTCTCTCGTCGATCTTTCTAACTATCCCTTTCCTTTCCTCTCTGTAAAAAAACAATAAAATATATTTTTTTAAAAAGTGACAGGTCAGAAGCAGATTTTTTTTTTTTAAAAGAGAGTCTAAACATCTGTGATTCCAGACTTTGGCCAAATTCAGTGGATATGTCACCTGTAGGAGCAAACTGGCACAGCACTCCCCCTCCCATCCTATCTGCCTGCAGTATCGGGGGACACCAGCCCCACCCACATGTGTCCCTTCTGCTTCAGAGGACCCATGCATTCTGGACCGCTTTTAAAACCTGTTCTTCTCACTTCTCACTGATCCTCTGAACTCCCTCAGAACCTTCCCCAACATTCCTTTGCCCCCGAAGACACCCAGAAGTGACCTGTGTGTTGATTACTACCCGGAACCCTGACCCTTCTACTAGTGAGCCCTGGATTCTAGAATGTTCATGAGGAGGGGTGAGCATTCTGAGGGTCTAGAGCGCCAGGCCTTCCAAGCTGCTGGGAGTCCGCAATTTCAGTGATCCTACGGTTCTGAGCCTCCCAGGTTCCAGAACTCAGGGATTCTCCAGCTTGTCCCTGTCCGCCCGGCTCTTCGATAATTGCCCCTGACAGATAATAGTGTCTCTGGGCAGAAACCATGATTCCTCTAATCCAGCAGCCCAAGCCCAGGGCCTGCTGCCCACAGCCACCTGGCTTTCCCGAATAGCTTAATGAGAAAGTCAGAATTAATTGGAACTGGCACCCAGCACTTACAGGGCTCAGTGTGGCCGGCTTGGCCTCCATATGTTAAAGCCAAGTGTCCCTGGGCCTTGCTCTGATCTATCCTAGACATCAACAGGTATGACACGTGAGGCCTGGAGCTCAGCCTGATAAGGGAGGTGGCTGGGGCCGTGATGACCTGGTTCTGCAGGTAGAGCCAGCCTGCTCACCTTCCCTGGAGAGAGTGCACACCCTCGTCCTACCACGTCCCTCTGTCTGCCTCAGTTTTCCTCCTCTGTTGGATGAGCCAGCCTCATGGTTTGCTGTAAATTGCTCAGCGCATGCATTGTGCTGGCTGTAATCTGTCCTTGGTCCCCTGGGTAGACTCCCAGAGGGATAGAACTAGTTTATTATTTCAAAAGCTATTATCAGAGAGATTATACTACTTCACACTCCAAACCCCAAATTGTGAGATGGCTCTTTTCCCCAAATCCCAGCGACATGGTGAATTATCAAACTTTTTCACCTTCAGCAACCTAACAGATTTCATTTAAAAAAGGTATTTCATGGTAGTTTTATTTTATATCTAGTTTACCGTGAGTGAAAATGACTTCCTCTCATATGTTTAGAAGACACTGTATTTCCTTTTTTTTAAAAAAAAAAAAAGTATTTTTATTGATTTCTGAGAGGAAGAGAGAGGAGGAGAGAGATAGAAACATCAATGATGAGCGAGAATCATTGATCGGCTGCCTCCTGCACACCCTCTACTGGGGATCGAGCCTGCAACCCGGGCATGTGCCCTTGACTGGAATTGAACCTGGGACCCTTCAGTCCGCAGGACGATGCTCTATCCACTGAGCCAAACCAGCTAAGGCCTGTATTTCCTTTTCAAAAACTGTTCATATTTTTTGCTTTTTCTATTGGCCTTTTGGTCATTATTGAGCTTTTGAAGCTTTTTACATAATAAGGAAATCAGCCTTTTCTCTATCAGTCTTGGAAAAGTTTTCCTGACTTTGTCTACTGACTGTCTAGTATTTGTGTGTGTGTGTAAGAATTTTATATGTGTCTGTAGTCAGTTATTAATCTTTTAATTAAAGGCCAGGGTTTAATGTCATGCTTTAACAAACTAGGATTATTATTTTTAATTCCCATGTTTTCTTTGAGTAGTTTATAGTTTCTCTCTCTCCTTCTCTCTCTCTCTCTCTCTCTCTCTCTCTCTCTCTCTCTCTCTCTTCTGGGAAGGGTAATCCATCTGGAATTTGCTTTTAGCCACTTTCAAAATCTTCATCTGAAATCTCATGATTGTGTAAGAAGCTTCATCGTCAGCGGACAATAGCGTGAGTGTTGAAGCCAAGTGGCTGGGATTCAAATCCTGGCTCTGCCGTTTTCACTGTGTATTGGCAGGGGAACTGTGCATCCTCTCTCTGCCTCAGTTTACTCGCCTGTAAGATGGCAGATAACAGCGTCATGTGGGAATTAAGGGACGTGTTCTATTTTTAAAAATATGTTTTTATTGATTTTAGAGAGAGAAAGAAACATCACTTTGTTGTTCCGCTTACCTTTGTATGCATTCATTGGTTGTTTCTTATATGTGCCCTGACCTGAGATTGAATCCATAACCTTGGTGTATTGGGATGATGCTCTAAGCAACTGAGCTAACCAGCCAGCCAAATTGCACTTCTTTCTGAATATCCTCTTGAAACTAGACAACCAATGGGTCCAGGCTGCCTGTCACTACTTGAGACAGGGTTGAATTGTATATGAGCGTTTATTCGAATACCGCCAGCAGTATGGGAGAGCAGCAGGTCATCCACAAAAATCTGCTCTGCAAAACCCCATAAACCAGCTGCTTATATCGAGTGGGACTAAGATTACTTGGGGAAGAAGGGGTTGCAGGCATGGGGAAGTAGGTTATGTGGGCTGGGTGGGACTCCATTTTTGGGGCAAAAAGCTTGTTAATCTTTCCATGATAATAGGCAGTTCTTGACTGAGAATGGACCACATTCCAAGGCTGACTCCCAGGTCCTGGGTGGGGATACAACTCCCAGCCAGGCTAGAATGTCCTTTCTTTCTTTTTTTTTCTTTTTTTAAATATTTTTTATTGATTTTTTACAGAGAGGAAGGGAGAGGGATAGAGAGTTAGAAACATCAATGAGAGAGAAACACTGATTAGCGGCCTCCTGCACACCTCCCACTGGGGATGTGCCCGCAACCAAGGTACATGCCCTTGATCAGAATCAAACCTGGGACCCTTCAGTCCGCAGGCTGATGCTCTATCCACTGAGCCAAACCAGTTAGGGCTAGCTAGAATGTCCTTTCTTTAACCAGAACAAGGCAGTCATGGTTAACAGAACATGGTTAATATTTCCCATAACCATAGCTAGTCCCCAATATTCTATTTTTTGCCCCTAACACTCTCAGCATAGACAATTATCAGTGACTGTAACATTTCAGTAACATTTCTCAGTGCTCTACCCTCAGTCATTTCATCCTCATAACAGCTCCATTGGACAGATGGGAACATGGAGGCCCAGGGTTGTTAAGTTCCTTCCTGGGATCTCTCAAGGGTCAAGGTCGGGGTTAGAGCCCACACTCTGTCCACTGCCCCATTCTGGCCTCAGCCTCCCTCTCACCCTCCCTCCTGCCACTGGCTGGAGGAGTTCCCAGGGGGCTTCATCTTAACTGGCTTCTAAGTATAGACTGAATCATGGAGGTCAAGCCAGCATCCTGGAGACCCAGAACTGGTCAGTCCGGTCCTGGCGGGTAAGACAGTGGGCAGGCGCAGACAGCAGGCAATCAGGGAAGGCTTTTGGGAAGAGGTGTGACTGGAGAGGCAAGAGGAGCCTGAGAAAGGGGTTGCCAGGGAACATAGGATTGGGGATGGGTGAACCCCTGCTCACAAGCCTCCTGTGGCTGCCACTGACCACAAGCCTTTACTCCTGCTTTTCCCCCACGAAGCACACACTGAACTAGTTGGTGATCGTGGGAAGGTGTCTCCTTGGTGGGAATGTTGAACTCCTATTCATCTGCCAAAGCCCTAGCGCCAATGCCTACCCCGTCTGGGAAGCCATGCCCACATGCTGGCCTTTCCCAGCCTGGGTTCTCTCCTCCTACTTAAGCCCTGACCTCATAGGGCTGGGAGTGTCTATGTCCAACGCTGTATCCTTCACCCTCAACTAGGAGACCCTTGAGGGCAGGGTCCTAGGTTGTGATGTCTCTGGTGCTTGGCATCGCCCAGCCGAACCAACAGAGCAGATGCTGGTTGAATGTGTCTTGAAGGAAATAAGGGAATAAATGAGTAAGTGATGAATAGAATTTGCAATCACTTATTTCCCTCTGCCCACAGCCCTCCAGTGTTCCCACCTCCCTCATGGTAAAAGCCCAAAAGGCCCACATGGCTCTGTAAGACCTGTCCCTCATCACCTCCCTGACCTCACCTCCGCCCTCTCTCCCCCTTGCTCACTCTGCTCCAGCCACCAGGGAGGGCCTCCTAGCCCTTCCTCCAACCACCAGGCATGACCCTGCCCCAGGGCCTTTGCACATGCTGTTCCCGCCCCCGCCCCTGTCTGCAGCACTCTTGACCCTTTGCTTGACTGACTCACCGCTTCTCACCTTCAGAACTCAATTCAAATGCCACCTCCTCAGAGAGATCTCTCTTGACCTAGATCTCTAAAAGAGTCACCAACCTCTCTTCCCTTCCTTCTTTTTCGCTCCCTAGCCCTTCCCAGGACAGGGTGCATTGTGATGTGTTTCCTTATTGTGGGTTTTGTTCGCGGGTATCGGGGCGCTTCCAGGAGGCACTTGATGCATCCGTGCATGACCGGAGGGGTGTCTGCGGGTGGGGACGACGGGCCCTGGGTCCGCCCTGCCCTCGGTCTGCCCCGCCCTCAAGGGACCTCCCTCGGGCACTGGCGTTCACTGTGACGTTCGCTGCACCAACTAGCGGTGGGGTATCTGAAGCTGGCTCATGACCTGAATTTTAGCTCTCAACTCAAAGCAAAAAATCGGCCGAGAGACGGCTCGTATCTCGAAAAACTCGTTAGTCGGGACACTCCTAAGTAAAGGCCCCACTGTACTAGTAAAAATGGATTCTTTGATGCTTACACCCATTCTAATGATTTGGCTTGCACATACATGATCAGAGTGTACCAGAGTGGTAAGAAAAGGAGGTCTGAGGAAGAGAAACTGTGACACAAGCCCCAAAACACTGGATTATTGACACTAAAATACTTTTGAGGCAGCTGTGGTGCAGCTAATTGCTTCATTTTCCAAAATAGACTTTTTTCTACTTCTTTTTCTAGTGCTAAGAGGTGCATGGGAGGCCTCTCTCTCCAAAAGTCTTGCTCCTAAAAGAATGTCTCTTCAATACCCTTCTCCCCCGGCCCAGCACTGCCCTGGTGGGCACCGGCTGAAACGGGAACGGAGGGAGGCAGGCACCCAGAGACGCCAGGAGGGCGGCTGGATGCCCCCTGCCTGCTTCCTTCTTTTCTCTGCCTCTGTCCGCCTCTGGCCTCTCCTCCCTTTCTTTGTCTCCCCTCTTCGCGGTGCTGTCCTATTTATTCCACTTCCCATCATTCTTTCTGCCTCTCTATGGCTCTGTCCATTTCCGTCTGGCCATTCTGTCTCTGTTCTTTTCTGTCTCTCTTTCCCATTTCTAGCTGGC
>NW_006291021.1:905536-906597 GCF_000327345.1 Myotis davidii
TTGGCTCTGTCTCTGTCCTTCTGAGTCTCTGGTCCTTCTCCCTTCATCCATCTCCCCCACTACACCTGTCCACCCACATTCCCATCCTGACACTTGCTGCCTCCACTCTGACCTGCCATCTGGAGTCCTGGCCAGGGTGACCCCGAGGGAAGGATCTCAGGGGCAGGGGGAGACGGTGGGACGGTGCAGAGAAGGGCTTCTGGGCCATGGGAAGAGCACACATGGAGGCCTGGGGCTGCCCTGGGAGGTGGGGGAGACTGGCAGGGGCTGGCCACAGAGCTCCACCTTGGAGATGTTGGGCAGGGGACACACTGGAGCCATATGTGTAACCCTGGAGTTCATGGGGGTCGTGCTTGTCGGGCCACCGAGGCTGGTCTGCCAGGCCTGGGTGATGTTTTGAGAGCAGGAGCCTCAGATGCTGGTCCTGGAGACTCTGGGTGTGTGTGTGGGAGGAAGGCTCTCGGGGCAGGGGGAGACGTTGGGATGGTGACCGATGCGGGGTGGGGGCTTGGGCTGGGAGAGGGTGTTCCTGGCAGTGCACCTTATTCTACAAGGTCTGGAAGCCGGACAACCCCAGACATCCACACACCATAATCACATTCGATACGCAATAAGCATTTATTGAGTGCCTACTGTGTGCCAGGCCACGCGCTGGGCACAGGAACCCAGTGGGGACTCAAACCAGGCCTGCCCTCACGGAGCAGACATGAAACCAAATAAACATGTGATTAATGTCAGATTGGAATGTTTTACACCTTCCTCCTACTCTCCCTCAGCTCCTTCAGGTCTTTGTTCAGATATATAAGTCCTGGCAGAAATATATATATATATATATTATTGATTTCAGAGAGGAAGGGAGAGGGAGAGAGAGATAAACATCAATGATGAGTGAGAAACACTGACCGGCTGCCTCCTGCACACCTCCTTACTGGGGATCGCAACCCCGGCATGTGCCCTGACCAGGAATTAAACCGTGAACTTCTGGTTCATAAGTCAATGCTCAAACACTGAGCCATGCTGGCTGGGCTCATTTTTTATTTCTTAAACAAAAATTGGCAATG
>NW_006291021.1:906746-907170 GCF_000327345.1 Myotis davidii
ATGTATTGTCTGGAGGGGAGGAAAGGGCTGGCAGAGCACTTTCCCGGGGCCCTAGCAGTTCCTGGATGTGGGGGAGAAGGCCTCCGACTTGGGGGTAAGTCCTGGCAGCCGTGGGAAGATGCATCAGCCGGACACTGAGCAGATAGGTGAGCCCGTGAGCGCTGAGGTGAGGGCTGTGTCCGGTCTGCAATCTGTGTCTTCCTGTCCTCCTCCTTCAGGTAGTCTGGGTTGGAGGAGGTGGAGCCATGACCGAGGGGACCGAAGATGCCGGCTGAGGGAGCAGGCTGGGTGGGGGACACCTTCGGGAGGTAAGTCATTCCAGGGACCTTACCTATTGTGAGGACCACAGTTGGGGGAAAATGAGGCCCAGAGAGGAGAAGGGACTCACCTCTTTTGAGTGTCACCTCCCCCCTCCCCCCCCACC
>NW_006291021.1:926740-927327 GCF_000327345.1 Myotis davidii
TCAGCTCCTTCAGGTCTTTGTTCAGATATATAAGTCCTGGCAGAAATATATATATATATATATTATTGATTTCAGAGAGGAAGGGAGAGGGAGAGAGAGATAAACATCAATGATGAGTGAGAAACACTGACCGGCTGCCTCCTGCACACCTCCTTACTGGGGATCGCAACCCCGGCATGTGCCCTGACCAGGAATTAAACCGTGAACTTCTGGTTCATGGGTCAGTGCTCAACCACTGAGCCACACCAGCCAGGCCCCATCCCTGCTTTTATCTTTCTCTCTGACACTTACCAACCCCTGACTTCTCTATATTTTTCTAATTTGTGTTTTTAACTCCATCTCCTCCAGCAGACTGTAAACTTTACGAGGGCATTGTTGTTCATCCTCTTCACTGCTGCCTGGCACATAGTAGGTGCTCAATAAATATTTGTGGAATGTATTGTCTGGAGGGGAGGAAAGGGCTGGCAGAGCACTTTCCCGGGGCCCTAGCAGTTCCTGGATGTGGGGGAGAAGGCCTCCGACTTGGGGGTAAGTCCTGGCACGCCGCTGGCGCGGACTCCCGGCTCAAACCCGTCCGACTGGCTGGG
>NW_006291021.1:927685-930840 GCF_000327345.1 Myotis davidii
CCCCTTGCCTTCTCACTTACCTTTACACTAACCGCGTTGCCCCTAACATGAATGATGTTGCCCAGATTTGCTGTGTGGCTCTGGGTGAATGACTGCCTCTCTGGGCTGTCACCCGCCTCCTCACTTTGTACTCTTTGCCTGAATTCCTGTGGCTCCCACCAGGTGGCTCCAGACAGCCAAGCTCCCTCTAAGAATGGCTGGCTACCTGTGGCTGGAGGGCCATCCTCGTCCCTCCTGGGGGGCACCAGGCCCGTGGGGAAGGAGGGAATGACTGCAGGCATTGCTGTCCACATCCGCCGGGAGGGGATAGTAGGGAAAAGGGAAGAAGGAAACCTGGCCAGAGAGCTGGTGTTTCATGCTCCTAAAGGCCTGAAGTGAGATTGTCTTGTCCACCCCTCCCGCTATTCCAGGTTCTGGGCTCCTAGGGTGGACAGTGAAACACTGGCCTGACCAGCTGATGCCCACTGCCATGGACAGTCCTGAGGGAGCCCCACTCCCTGACACCGAGCGAGGACATTGTCGCCCCAACCCAGCCAATCAGGTTGTACTGTGTGACCCTGAGGCCATGCCGCAGGGACCGCTGTGCCAGCTTGGGCAGCGTGTGAAGAGAAGCGCAGAGGAGAGAGGAGAGGCAATCAGGCAGCACCTCTCCTACCCTGCACATTCTCTTGGCCCAAGCGGTGCCCCTGCCAAAGGCACCTTCCACACCCCTCTCTGCGGCTCCAGCCCAACTGGAATTCCAGCCTCCTCCAGGAAGTCTTCTCGGATGCCCTCCTGCCCAGCCAGTGAGCACCGCATCCTCTTGTGGGTCCCCACAACCCCCTCTACTGTGAACAGCCTTGGCTGTGGGGTATAGCCAGTCGCTCAGGAAATCTCAAATGACTGAAGGTGGAGACTGGGGGATGCAGCCCTCTCCCCGTTCTCCAGCGGCGTTCTGTGTTCTACCCTTTTCCCCAAATATCTCCTCTCATTGCATCTGTGCCCGCCCCCTTGGCGTGCCCTCCCTTAATGCCTTGCCCCCTGCCTGCTGCATGGGGTTTCCTGGTTGCGTCGGAAGGACTCTGGTCGAGTAGGCAGAGATCTGGGGGCCCCTGTGCCTGGTACAGCACTGAGGCTTGGGTGGTAATCTTTTTCTTTTTCCCCATCACACTCATTTTTATTGTGACAATAAAGCACGTTTCTGCGCGGCCCCAGATGCCGACAACAGCTCCTTACTATTGGCTGCAGCCGCTCACCCTGCTTTCCACGCTGAGCCTTGTGTCATGGGTGGTGATTCTGAGGACGTTCCAGGCAGTGTGTTGTGGGAATTCTGGGCACAAGACCCCCCCGATAGAATGCGGAGCCTCAGTTGGATCTCTGACCTGTAGCTGCGCGGAGTCTGGTCCTTTGCGCAGACCGGGAGGTCGGGCCCTCGCGTGGTGTGGTGTTCACGCTCCAGCAGGAAGAGGCACGGGAGCCTGGGAAGAAATAATGTTTTAATTAGGAAAGAGTCATGTTGGCCACAAGGCCCAGAGCAGAGACAGGTGGATAAGAAATCATGGCTGTGGCGCTTGGGGGCCCAGGGACCCCTCCTTCCAGGGCCCAGCAGGGCGGTGGGGCTTTTTAGTAATCATCCCAGCTCAGGTCCCCAGCCCCTCCCTGCCAGGGTCTGTCCCACAGACGTGTGGGCCAGCCGTGCTGTTTAACAGCCGTGGTGGCAATGATTACGGCCCATTTTACAGACGGGGTGTCCCAGGTCACCACCCTCCCCTCCAGGCTGCTACTCCAGCAGCCCTTGAACTGAGGGGTCCTCAGGCCACGCAGGGGGTCCCGGGTGAGGTTGGGGGAGGGTTTCCTGCGTCTAGAGGGGATGGGGGTGTGCGGAAAGCACTTTCAGGGAGCTTTCACCCTTAACAAACACTATGCAAATTTAATGCAAATGACATGCAAATCGCCACCCATTTCTTAAGCCTGGGCAGCTCTGGCATGTTGTGAAATAATAATGTTGGACCTGTCCCTTGGTGTGGGTCTGGAGGCGAGATACGAAGCCCTTCCCTTCTTTCCTCCTCCCTTTCCCTTTCCTTCTTTTTTCCTTTCCTCCCCCCCCCCTTTTCTTCCTTCCTTTCTTTCCTTCCCTCCCTCCCTTCCTTCTCTCCCTCCTTCCCTTCCTTCACATTCCTGAGATGAACACAAACAGCAAAAATGGCTTCTGGTGTCACTATTTTCCAGGTGGGGAAACCGAGGCACAAGCCTGACCTGAGGTCCCGGGGCCACGTTGGGAAAGTGTCCCCACCAAGTGTCCTTAGCGGCCAAGGTGGGTGGTTCCTATGACCCAAGGAGAAGAGCTGGCAGTGGCTGGACAGGCTCCCGGGGTTTCTTGGCCTTAGACGGCAGGCTGCTGAGCTTGGGTCTGGAGAAATCTCGCGTTGACTTGCCCATTCCTCCAGCCCTTCTTTCTCCTCCCACCCCATCATCATATTCCTTGAATTCTGGACACAACCCTTCTGCTCCATTTGCGTGCCTTACCTTCTCTGTTTGGCAAGCTTCTATTTATCCTTGAAAACCCCAGCTCCAGTGCCCCTTCTTCATGAAGCCATTTCTGATCCTCTAAGAAGAGCCTCTGTTTCCCTCTGGGCTCCTGTGCCCCCCCCACCCCCACCACCCCCTGGCCTCTCTTTCTGGTCCGGCCATGGCCACTTGGGGCCAGCGGTGTCACGGTACACCCTGACAGTTCCAGCACCCGCCTGGTAATGACACACTTCCAAACCTTTGCATATGCATATTCTCTACCCAGAATGCCCTTTTCAGTCTTTTGCACCTGGCACACCCCTAAATTTTCAATGCCCACCACTAATGCCCCACCTCCATGTGGGCTCTACCGCTCTCTCCCAGACCACACGGGGTCCTGCAGCCTCCATCCCTCTTTCTGGCCCACGCCTGCCCCTGGGAACCGGGAGGTCTGTGTGTCCCCCCAAGTCTGGGGGTTGCCTCTGGGGACCTGGGGTCATCCAGGTTGGGACTAGTATAGAGGGGCTGGCTGTCTTTGAATGTGTATTGAACAAAAGATTAAGTACTTGAAAACAAAATCAAATTCCAGCTTCATAACGAAACCCTTCCTTCACCCTTTCCTCTTGCTCACGTCCAGGCCTTTGCCTAAGCTGCTTCCTTTGCCAGGA
>NW_006291021.1:930941-931376 GCF_000327345.1 Myotis davidii
TGAGTCCTATTCTGGGGGACCCCAAGCCAGGCGCCTCCCCTCTCTGGGCTGAGAAACTGGGGGAGCCCGCCCCCCACCCCAGGGCCTCTCAGGCTCCTGGCTCCACCCCAGGAGCAAGTCTGGGCTGTGAGAAGTTTCGGGTGAGACTTGGCAGCCACTTCTCTCTCTGGGCCCACGGCGTCCCAGGGAGGAGCTACCTCCTGCCTTAGCTGCCCACCTGGTCTGTGCTCTCAGAATGTCAAGGGGAATTTTCCTGGGTGGCAAGTAAATCCAGACAGTTCCCAGAGGAGGCACCTGTGGCTTCGCTAGAAACCACACTTACCCGACCTCCGGCTTCAGTCCTGTTCTCTCTCTCTTCCTCCCTCCCTCCCTCCCTTCTCTCTCTAAAAAAAAAAGTCAATGGAAAAAATATGCTCAGGTGAGGATTAACAAATA
>NW_006291021.1:951028-951472 GCF_000327345.1 Myotis davidii
TCCCTGAACTCAATTAAAAGAACTTTCTCCCCCGCCCCCACCCCTCCTCCCCATGCCCTGAATGTGACCTGGGACATTTTCAAAAGCTGCTGGGGCCATGCAATTTGAAATAACTGATTAAGCACCACCAGTTTACACTGGGACAGCGTGGTGACCAGGACACCCAGCCGTGGGCCCTCTGGGGCTTCAGGTCCAGCAGAAGAGACAGGCTACAGCGTGGGGGCTGCTCCTGGGATCCCAGACGCAGCCTTCCTCTGAGTGACCTTGGGTGGTCTTTGTCCCGCTCTGGGCCTCCGGTTTCCCACCCCCAGAGGAGGGAGGTGTATAGGGTGGCTGCGCCAGGAGCTACTCTCATGGCACAGGCTGTTTGTTGGCAGAGAGATCCTGACTCATCCTCGTGTCCAAATGGGTTTGAAAGAATCCTCCAAGGGGAAAAGGGTTGTA
>NW_006291021.1:951951-959764 GCF_000327345.1 Myotis davidii
TGGCATTAATTATTTAGATTGTTATTCATTCAATGTGTATTTTTCTCTGCTAGCCTGGGGGCACTGTGACGGCTGGGAAGGGGTCTCAGCTGATCACCACCGGATCAGCGGCATTTAATAACCCAGTGTGTGCTATCAACAATAACATATATATATAAAAAATAAGCCAGTGGATGGGACTGGGGTACCAGGGACATCCTGCCTTCTCAGGCTCAATGAAGACCTCCTGCTCCAGCTCCTGTCACCATCGTGCCCAGCTCCAGGTGGCCAAGGGGCTCAGGGGCTCGGGATTGGGATTCCAGGCATTCTGGCTCCTGCCACTGTGATAAATGGGAAAAATTCAGAATGAATTATTGGCTGCTCCTCTGGCCTGATGTGGACAGATAAAGAGTGTCCTTGCTGCTGCGTCTGCCCACCACCTCTCAGGAGTTAATTAGAGGTTGGGAAGTGGCCGGCTCAGGGGAAGGTCCCAGAAGGCGCTGCTGCCGGATGGAGCTGGGTGCAAAGCCTAGCTCTGCTGGGCCACTCGGGCAATTCACTTTCCCTCTCTGAGCCTCGGTTTTCTCACTTGGAAAAAGGGAAGAGGAAACATCCTTGTCGGTTCGGATGAATTTCTCGGGAGAATCGCCTCGAGCTAGGAGAGTGTGGCATACAGTAGCTATCCAGTGAATGCTGCAGAAACGGCAAGTTGTCTTTGCAGGCTTAATTCTTCCTCTCCAACCACCACCAGCAGAATGAAGTGAGGGTTAGGGGCAGCATCCTTACCCAGGGGTAGATCTGTTTCCCTCACATGGTGAGAGAGAGCACAGGGCAAACACAGGTCTGTTTGTAAGAATTGGTCTAAGGCAACAACCACAAAGGACCAACAGTTTGTCTGAACTACTTCCTTTTCCCTTAAATTTCAGATCGCCTGACCCCACTGCGAGGGTACAGTGCCCTCTGGTGGGCAGTGCAAAGGTGGCATGAATACAAATGTCATCAAGTCAGTCTCGCACGGACTGGTAGAAAGACCATGGAAGCCATAAATGTAATTTAAAACTTTCTGGTACCACTAGAAAAAGTAAACGTTAGCAGGTAAATTTTATTTGAATAATATTTTCTTAAAATATTATTTGATTCAATACATTCAAAATGTTTTAATATGCAACCAGTATAAAAATTTGTTAATGAGCTATCTTACATTCTTTTTTTCACACCAAGTCTTTAGAATCTGTTGTGTATTTTATACTCACAGAACATCTCAATTTGAACTATTAACATTTTTATTTTATTTATTATTATTTAAAAATATTTTTATTGATTTCAGAAAGGAAGGGAGGGGGAGGGAGAGAGAAAAAAAATCAATGATGAGAGAGAATCATCAATCGGCTGCCTTCTACACAACCCCCATTGGGGATCGAGCCTACAACTTGGGCATGTGCCCAGGTTGGGAATTGAACTGTAACCTCCTGGTTCATAAGTTGACACTCAACCACTGAGCCATGCTGGCCGGGCTATTATTATTATTTTTAATCCTTATCCAAGAGAATGAGGATATTTTCTGCCATTGATTTTTAGAGAGAGTGGAAGGGAAGGGGGAAAGAGAGAGAGAGAGAAACACTGATGTGAGAGAGACACATCGATTGGTTGCCGCCCACACGCTTCCCACCTGGGGGTTGGGGATTGAACCTGCAACCCAGGTACATTCTACCCACTGAGCCATGCTGGCCAGGGCTGAACTAGTAACATTTTATTTTTTATTTATCTTTTAAATATATTTTTATTGATTTCAGAGGGGAAAGGAGAGGTAGAGAGAAATAGAAACATCAGTGATGAGAGAGAATCATTGATTGGACACCTCCTGCACGCCCCACACTGGGGATCAAGCCTGCAACCCAGGCATGTGCCCTCGACCAGAATTGAACCCAGGACCCCTCAGTCCGAAGGCAGATGCTGTATCCACTGAGCAAAACTAGCGGGGGCTGAACTAGTAACATTTTAAATGCCAGTGGCTCCCATATTGGACAGTAGAGAATTAGGGTATGTGATTAGCTCTTGCCTGGACCATGCAGTCCCCTCTATTCTGGTCCCCCAACTCCAGCTCCCACCCTCATCCTCCACAGTCTGTCCCCGCCTCAGAAGCCACGAGAGGACATCTGTGAGCCCCTGAGTCAGGACCCACCCCTCCTCTGTCCACAGCCCTCCTTGGATCTCATTGCCTTTGGGAGCAGAGAGGAGGACTAGGGCTTTTGCCCTGAATGAGGTGGGAGCCCAGGTGAGTCATGATGGTGAGAGAGTGTTGCAGACAGAGGGAACAGCCAGTGCAAAGACCCTGAGGCAGGACGGTGCCTGGCCTGTTAGAGAAACAGCCAGGAGGCCACTCATGTGACTGGAGCAGAGAGAGCATGGGGGAGAGAGGGAGGAGAGAAGGGCAGGGAGAGGAAGAGAGCGTGTCCTGAAAGGCTCTGTGGGGGAGGACTTGGGCTTTTCTTCCCAGATGGATGGTAGGTGGTGGGTTTAGCAAGAACAAAGGCTCTGAGGGGTTGGGGGAGACTGGTTGCATTGTTTCTGAATTCAGGACAGGCAATAACCCCATCTCAGTGGAGTCAAGGGTTCCAAACCTGCCTCTCCCTCCCCTTAGCCCAGTGACTTGAGGCCAATGGCTTGCCCTTCTGGGCCTCAGTTTCCAATCCATAAAATGGGTCCATCCTCTGACAGTGTTGAGGCTGTGGATGAAAAAGGGGCCACGTACTACATCTGACACGGTCGGGGGAGCCTTGCAAACTCAGAGACCGAAAGTAACCACATAGGATGGTCTAAACATCAAAATGTCTAAGTAAAAGCGGGTCATGGCTGGTAGTCATGTCTTAGGACTGTAGTCTCCTTGACCAAGGTCAATCTTGACCTGAGTGAGGTTTCTGTCTGTTGTCTTTTTGCATCTAAGAAAACACACCTTTGGAATGTCAGAGCAATCTTTTCCAGACCCCCCAGGGCACACACATCTCAACAGAGCTGGAGACTACAGAACCCCTCATTGTGTCATCTTGTTCCCCGAATACCACCTCGATGTGCTGTGAATGTTCATTATTAACTGCCCTTTTCCCACCAGTATAACGGTGTGTCTCTTCCTGTCACTCTATCCAGATTCTCAGAGATTTTCCCACTTTGCTTTCCCCGCCTCCCTAATCGTCCACCAACGGATTTCCTGTCACCCTCCTTATGTCTCCTCCTTGGATTCTAATGTATAAAATTATGCCACGCCGGCACGACCAAGGGTGATCCCGAGTGGGGTGTGTGTGTGAAAGGATTAAGGAAAGACAGAGGAGAGAATAATAGCTGGGTCTTGGTGGGACACTGCTCCCTGATGAGGAGACAACGACAGCGCCCACAAGCCGTGTCTTTATTTTACAGCTGATGCCACGAGGCAAAGTAGAGGCATGATCACATTGATTACAGCATTCTCGTGAGCTTCATCCTCACTCAACTACAGGCACCCGAACTCTATCACAAGGCACGTGAGGCTACATGTTCGGACCATAGGTTCAAGCTTACAACCACAGCCTTTGGCTATAATTGTGCTGGGAGGGCCCTGCCTTCCAGCTGGGACTTGCACGTGGCAATGAGAGGACCCTGTCCTTTCATTAGTCCGGGCTTGAACCTGCCCAAAACACCGTAACTGCGCTCCACATAAAATAAGTTGCAAAACTGCCATTCTCTGGAGCATTTTTTTTCAGTTCATTGAGATTTTGCTTCCTGGCCATTCTCATTAGTTTGGCTCAAATCTACACTAATAAAAGAGAAACATGCAAATTGGTGTCACTCCGCTATGCCCACCAGCCAATCAGGACGAGTATGCAAATTAACCCAACAAAGATGGAAGTTAATTTGCATATGCAGGTGCAGAGCGAAGACTGAAGATGACTGAAGACTAAAGATGACTGAAGACTGAAGAGGCTTGGCTGCTCTACCGCCGCCGGAGCGAAGGCCTGGGTCCTGGGTGCCGGAGGAAAACCGCTGCCGGCAGCCAGGGGAAGGAGGGCCTATTGCACGAATCTCTCCGTGCGACAGGCCTCTAGTAAACTCATAAAAGTTCTCTACAGGTTTGGACGTTTCTTCTGTCAACAGGCTCAGATGAGCTCCTGACACTACACAGTAGTCCTGGCTGGGATCAGGGTGAGAGGAGAGGCACTGGCCTTGGAACAAAATTTAAGGAGGCTCCACGAAACCCAGTCATCTGGATAAATGCTACTTTAATGCAACATTTAAGAAACAACAACCAAACAATGACTGTAAAAACATCTACAGTGATCAAAGTATCCGTGTGAGATACTGGCAGGATCTGACCCTACACTGGCTCCCCCCTGCTTCACTGCCTCCCCCTGTTCCAGGCTCCTGCAGCATCTGGGAGGCCCTTCCTCCAGCACAGTCTCCCCTCCCAGCCTGAAGGGCCTCTGATTAAACCTTAATTCCCCCTAATTAAGCCCCGGGATCTGGTGGGCTGGAAGCATTCTAAGGAGGGAGGCCCTGGCAGGGGTGGGCCATCCTGGGCTTCCCTGGGGGAGAGGGAAGCGGAAGGGAGGCCACTGAGGGGCTGTGGTGGGAGCCCAATCTTAATTAGCTCCTCAGGATTAATTCCTGGGCCCAGGGACAGGCTGAGGCATCTTTTCCTCTAAGCCTACCCCCATTCTCTTGCAACGCAATATATTTATTTTAAAAATGTTCTTTTGCCCTGGCCAGGTTGCTCAGTTGGTTAGAGCATCATTCCGATACCCCAAGGTTTCGGGTTCAACCCCCCATCAGAGTCAGGGCACGTACAAGAATTAACCAGTAAATGCATAAATACGTGGAGCAACAAGTCCATGTTTCTCTCTCTCAACCTAAAATCAATCAGTCAATTTTTTAGACTTCTTTCTTTAAAATATATTTTTATTGATTTCAGAGAGGGAGAGAGAGATAGAAACATCAATGATGAGAGAGCTTCATTGACCACTGCCTTCTGCATGCCCCCTAGTGAGGATCGAGCCTGGGCATGTGCCCTTGGCTGGAATTCAACCCCGGATTCTTCAGTGGACACTCTATCCATTGAGCCAAACTGGCTAGGGCAGTGGTCGGCAAACTGCGGCTCGTGAGCCACATGCGGCTCTTTGGCCCCTTGAGTGTGGCTCTTCCACAAAATACCACGTGTGGGCATGCATGTGCAGTGCGATTGACAATAAATTTTTAAAAATGCACTTCTATATTCTACCATGAAAACATCTATATATATAAAAGGCTAATATGCAAATTGTCCCCAAGGGAATTCGACTGGGAGACCAGGAGTTCAATTGCTTGCTATGACATGTGCTGATCACCAGGGGGTGGCATGGAACAAAGGAAGGCCCCAATTGGCCCTGATCTGCAGCCAGGCCTAGTGACCCTACAGGTGCATGAATTCTGTGCACCGGGCCTCTAAAATATATATTAGACTTCTTTTTTAAAAATATATTCAACCCAGGATTCAAAGTTAATGTATAGGTATTATATAAACTTTGGGGATATATATTGAAATGAATATGTAACTACTGAAAAATGATCTATGTGGTCTTGTTTAGGACCATGGTAACTGCAGCTGCTTTGTGAGCATTGAGTATGTGCCACTTGTTTACACACATTTCTTAGCTCATCTCACAAGAGCTCTGGGGGTATTATTACCCCATTTCCTAAGAGCTTGCCTGACTCTAGGATCTGTGCTCTTGGGCACAGTATATACACCAGAGTGGGTTCCAACTTGACATCTTGGCCTGCAAAGCCCAAACAGGCTGTTCTATGCAGGAAAGCCACTTTGGGTTTCAGGTGAAATTGGAACTTGTGATTTTTTAATTTTATTTATTTTATTTTATTCGCTTGGGCCTCCAAGCATTTGCCTGGGCAGTTCCCTCCACGGGGAAGGCCTTGCCTTCCCAGGTGTGAATCCTCCTGGATATTCCAAACTCAGGACACAGGTCTGCAGGAGGCTTTCCCCGTGACTCCCCACACTGAGGCTTCACAACTTCCAACCAAGGGCCCCCAGGCTCCTCCAGCCTCATGCGACCAGCTGCAGACATGTATTTGCACATGCCCAGGGGTCTGCTCCGCACACCCCATGTCCCCACAGCCATGTCTGTGGGTGGCAGGTCGCCCCCCCCCCCATCCCCGTCCCCTCAGCCTCACACATCAGCCCCGCTCTCTGCCTCCAGCCGGGAACAATTATAGTGTCAGAGACGTTGCTGTCGCCCCAGACAGGTCGGCCTCATGTTTAATTCATCTCGGGGCTAATTATAGCCAGGCTGGGGGAGGGGAACGGTAAACTTGGTTTCCCAGACCCAGCCCTTCCTGCCGCCAGGGTGGCCCGGACAGGGTGGTGGGCAGGACAGGGTTTTGTGTCCCTCGCCCCACCTCCAACCCCCAGCTCGGTGCCAGCCTTGCAGCACCTCCTCCAAGGGTGCAATCCTGGAGGCAGCACTGATGGCAGAAACGCAGGCACAGGGCAGGGCGGGCCGTGGAGGGAGGCGCGTGGATTCCAGCTCCTGGCACCTTGGTGAGCATCCATATGCCTTCTTCCCTCCCACCCCCCTCGTTTCCACGGACCAAGATGGATAACAATCACCTGGGAGGGCTATTACTAAACTGGCAAGCTCGTCCACCATTTTCCAGGTGGGCCCATCGAGGCCTGAGGTCGCAGCGGAGATGGGGGGCCCCTAGCCATAGTGAGTGATCACTATCAGCCTGTAGAGTTGGGTGACCTTCAGTGTTGTTTGTGGGGCTTGGTCATCCTGAGATGCTAGCGACATCTATCACCGCCAGCCTAGAGGGCAACGCTGTGCCAGGCACAGTCCTGAGCGATGGATGCGATTCCCGCTGCCCTGGGATGTAGCCGGGGGTGGGTGGGGGGGTGGGGGGGTGAGTGAGGCACTTGCCCTAAGGGGCAAAGCTCCGGGAGGCACCAAGGAACTCAGCACGAGAAATGCCACTTTCAGCCACATTTTAAAAAAAATATTCATATATATTTTATTGATTTTTTTACAGAGAGGAAGAGAGAGGGATAGAGAGTTAGAAACATTGATCAGCTGCCTCCTGCACACCCCCTACTGGGGATGTGCCCGCAACCAAAGTACATGCTCTTTGACCGGAATCGAACTTGGGACCTTTCAGTCCGCAGGGCAACGCTCTATCCACTGATCCAAACCGGTTTTGGCCAGACTTTTTTCTTGACTTTTAACATGCATTGGGTTGTTTTGTTGAAAGCCAGATATGGTGTGTTAGGTAAAAGGAACTGAGGTAAACGGGCCTTTATGTTAAAATGAATGTTAATCTGCCTGAAAGTTAGGTCATGTTTAATGTTTGATATAGCTGTAGGTTCCAGAAGTTTAAAATACTCTAGTGTTCTTGTTTTTGTTGCTCCTGCTGTCTTTGTGCTTCCCTAAAACAGAGCCTTCATTTTAGACCTCTTTTAGGTGTAATCCACCATTTCTATACTAGGTCCCTTTTGTGGTTGTGGTAAGGAATGGGAGAGGGGAAATGTTCTGTAAACATGTGATTATATCTCAGTGTATAAATGGGTCTGTGTCTCTGGATTGTGACCTTCACAAGTGTTTCTTACCTTGCCCACCCTATTAAGTGATACAGGAAGACTGGAGGGGACTGGAGTCTAAGTGCTCCAACCATAGGTGGGATAAAGTCTGATAGGGTCTTTCCTCCTGGAAAGCAGCTCTGTGGGAAAGGTGTGAGCATATTTCACAATGCCTACTCTCCCCCTCCCTCTGCAGAGCTGTAGGGGGTCTTTACTTGACTCTTCACTGTGGAGAAATGCCTGTGT
>NW_006291021.1:959894-962564 GCF_000327345.1 Myotis davidii
GCCCCAAGAGGGGCCGGGGGGCCCCCAGGTCATACAGCACCGGGGCGGGAGAGCACACGGGGCCCCTCTTCCCCGGGGGCAGCGCCGTCATCCCGGCTCCAGGCTTGGTGGCTGGAGGCGGCGGCCGGGATGAAGGACCGAGCTCCTGGCCTGGAGCATTTCCATGGCAGCCTGGCGGGAGCCCGCCGCTGCGATTCAGGGTCCGCTGGAGCGGCTGCTAAAAATAGCCATCACCACCGGGCTCATTAGCTGCCGGGCTTTTGGCTGCCAGGTACGCGCTCCCCGCTCTCCTTCCCGCTCGCGCGCGGCCCGGCGAGGTTGCAGGAGGAGAGGTTGCAGGAGGAGAGGTTGCAGGAGGATGCGCGCGGGCCCTTACCCCGCGGACCGGCTTCCAGGCCTGGCCCCTCCTGGCCTTCCTCTCCGGATCTTCCTCAAAGGCGAATCTGACTGCACTCCTCCCCTGCTCTGCAGCCTTCCTTGGCTCCCCATTGCTTTTGACCTCAAGCCCCCACACTTCACCCCCCTTACCTCCCCCATGTCAGCTCCCCCTGCTCTGGATGTCTCTCAGGGGCCGGAACCCACACATACTCCCCCTGGGACAGAGCCTTTGCTCCTGCATCCCTCCCCTGTGGCCCGTGCTGCCTTCTCCGTTTCGTCTTTCGCATCTCAGCTTACACATCACCTCCTCCGGAAAAGCCCGCAGCCCCAGCTTAGCTCTGGGGCCTCCAGTAGGTCCCCTCCTGCCAGCTCTGACACTGACCTGTGAACTCTGAGGGGGAAGGATGAGTGTGGTTTGGTTCTAGCATTAGGCATAGCACATGGTACACAGCAGGTGCTCAATAAGTGTTTGTGGACTGAGTAAGGGAATGAGATTACCCAGCTCTGATAGAGGCATGTCCTGGGATAATCATGGTGGGCGCCCAAGCTGAGGCTTCCTACTGTGCTCTGTCCCCAGGCCAGAAAGTCCACGGCCCACCTTCTCTCTCCAGGAGGCTCCATCATCCGCTTCCTCCAGGGAGGCCGGCTGCTGTGTGACCCGGGTCTGCCACTCACCCTCTCTGATCCCCTTTCTGTGTCACAGATCGCCTCAGACATAAGGACTTGGAGGTTGAAAGGGTCCAGCTAGTGGAGCTGCCAACAGTTGGGAAGGAGCGGGAGGGAGATACGACAGTGGAGAGGATGAAAATATATTATCTGTTGAAGAACCGGTGGGCAGCCGCAGATGAACGGTTTTCTGAGGAGAGAGCCAGAAAGGAGCGTTTCCAGGCTGAGCATAAGGTGCTGAATTTGGCACGCAATCGCGTGGTTGCAGCAAGAGGCAGGAGGCCAAGAGCAGACTCAAAGGGAACTCTGCAGTGGGGGCAGTGACAGTGCACAAAACTCTTCACTGTTTGAGATCTGTGTTGCCGTGAAGCTATGATCGCAGCATCATCAAACCATGGCACCACCCCCGCTGTGATGGAGGCTCCACAGTCACCAGGGACCTAGACTTCTTCTACCAGCCGAACCTCCGTCTGGTGGGCCAAAATGACTGCTTCAGCCCCTGCCATCAAGGCCACCTTCCAGACGGCCCTAACCGTTAGGGCTTCAGCCACATTTTACAGAAACAAGACGAAAGGTCCCTGTGAAACACAATATCCAAATGTGAAATACAGACAGATAGGACCCTGCTCGGGGAGAGCTCACATGAATGTTCTGATCCATTCAACAGCCCTAGGAGGTGGGGACTGTGATGACCAACACAGTTGGGGAAACTGAGGCACCCAGCAGCGAGGTGACATGCTCTTGTCCATCCTGCCCTCCTCTCTGCTCCACCACCCTTGTCCTGGCCCCGGCTGGGTCTTTGTTCTCCCCTCCCCAGCGTGGACCCCTGCGTCCTGTGCCCACCACCCCTGCGGCACAGCACAGCTCTCCCGGGTTGTGACAGACGGAAGCTCCCGGCTCCGGAGCCTGGGCACTTGCTGCTCCCTCCACGCCTCGGCGTCCCCATGTGATCCTGGGGGGCGTCCAGCCCAGTGAGAGGGGTGGGGAGAATCAGGTCCCCCCCCCCCCCCCCCTACCCCCCCCCCCCCGCTTGAGGGGCCAGTATTCATGAGGCCTTCCTTGGGGACAAGGGTGATCCCCTTCAAATCCCAGCTGAAATGTATGTGCACTTGGGAGCTACGATTCCAGAGCCAGGGGGCCTGGGCTCGAATCCTGTCCCCAGCAGGTGCACGCTGTGTCCTTTCAGCCAACACTTAACCTCTTTGTAGCAACAGCCCCATCAGCAAAATGTCTCTGGATTAAATGGATGCGCGGGAAGCTGACGGCGGTGCCTGGCGCACAGTAGGTGCTCAAGGAGTTGCGATGAATATTGGGGGTCAGCCCACAGCTACTGCCACCTAATGGGTTGGGAAGGGGGAGTCAACATCTGTCAACATTAAATACTCCGCCTTGTCCTCGGGACGACCTGCCCTGTCACCTCCCTGCCCTCCCCTCCTGCCTCTCTTCCCCTTGCTCACTCGGAATCCCTGGGGCCAGGCACTTGGCTTTGAGCTCCAGGTCCTGGGCCACGCAGGTCTGACCCGTTTACCGTAAAGATGCGAGACCTCGGCTCCCAGAAGGGTCCGGACAGCACTGAGGTCGCCCTCGCGCCTGGCCCAGCGGGGATTCCAACCAGGGGCTGGGCCT
>NW_006291021.1:964407-969075 GCF_000327345.1 Myotis davidii
TTGATCGTAATCAAACCTGGGACCCTTCAGTCCGCAGGCCGATGCTGTATCCACTGAGCCAAACTGGTTAGGGCCGGATTCTATTTTTAAAGGAGAAAGTAGAGGATGAATATTGGGGGTCAGCCCACAGCTACTGCCACCTAATGGGTTGGGAAGGGGGAGTCAACATCTGTCAACATTAAATACTCCGCCTTGTCCTCGGGTCGCCCTGCCCTGTCACCTCCCTGCCCTCCCCTCCTGCCTCTCTTCCCCTTGCTCACTCTGCTCCAGCAACTGGGGCCTCCTTGCAGCTCTTTCAACACACCAGGCATGGTCCTGCCCCAGGGCCTTTGCACAGGCTGTTCCTGCTTCCTGGAATGCTCTTCTCCCAGATCTCTCCATGGCTCCCTCCCTCTTCTCCTTCAGATCTCTGCTTATAGGTCACCTTCTCAGTGAGGCCTTCCCTGAACATCCTGTTTACAATTGCAAACTGCCCTCCCTCCCCAATTCTGCTTGAATTTTCTTCCCAGCACTTAGAGCATTCTCTAAAACTCTGTAGACAGGGGAACTGAGGTCCCAAGGGGAAAGGTGATTCACCCCAGGTCACACGCTACTGGGTGGCAAAATAGGGCCGTGTTAACCTGCCGAGTTCCCATTTCCTCTCTGTCACTGACCCTCTTCCTCTACCTCTCTTCCACCCAAGAGCTTCCTATAAATTTCCATTCTGCCCATGTTTCCTGGAACGAATTTCTGTCGCTTTCGGCCAAGAGCCTGGGATGACCAAGGGACACCTCTATCCTGCCAGGCACAGTGCCTGGTGCATTAGCTGCTATATTACATTTAATTGCCACACAAACATGACAATGTTTGCAGATTTCAGAGCACACCCATAATGCTCTTAGTCCCAATTCTTAGGGCATGGAGAGGTGGAGGCAAAGTGGGGGGAAGTGTGGTCCTGCTCACACAGCCAGGCGGTGGCAAGGGGCGGATTCCACTCTTCCGACTTCCTGGCCACCTTTCGATGAGGCTCACTGCCCCCCGGGACAGTGCGCAGCTGATGGTCTTGGGTTCAAACCCTGCCTTGTGCAGCCTCGGCCATCTTCCTCTCCCTTTCCAGACCTCAGTTTTCTGTTCTGAGAAATGGGATCCTAAAAGCTGTCCTCGGTACACACACTGAACGTCCCATTGTTCCCAGAGCCTGGCATAAAGGCGAGGACATCAGCCAGCTCCCGAGGGCTGCAGATGCCCCCAACTCAGACACCCCCCAGTTCCCGGGCCTCGCTCCATACTCCCTTGGGCCCCTCCCCCCCCGTGCCAGGTTTCTGTTTAGTTTTTTCATCTCCTGAAAGTTTAATTGTTGTTTTATTCATCCGTGACCTTTCTCTCTCATCTGGAGACGTATTATTGCTAATCTACAAATTTCAAGAACCAGATTTATTTGCAAAACCAATTACCTTCCTATGCAAATGACCTCTTTCCACTCCCGCCTCCCTGGCCAGCTGGCTGCTGAGGGGTGAGGGGGAGCCGCTGCCCGCCCCTTTAGAGCTGCTGCGCAAACACTCGGATGCAGACTTATCTATAATTCCTCCAAGCGGGTGGCCCTCTCGGCCCGGAGTTAATCAGAATCTCAGTAATCAAGGGAGGCCCCGACCCACGTCTCTCAGCTCTGACCTCCGAAAGGGCCTCTTGAAGTGGCCAGAGGTTCTGATTGCCTCCCCACCTGGCCCTTCTGATGGGAATGATGGCTGTTCAAGTGTTCATTCATTCATTTGTTTATTCATTCATTCAGAATGATGCATCGAGTGTCTACTGTGAGCCAGGCACTGTTCTAGGCTCTGGAAGCAGAGCAGGGAATAGGCAGGCCAGAAGGAAAGAGGTCCCCATCTTGATGAAGCTGGCTGAGAGAGAGAAAACAGGCGAGGTAGAGAAGGAAAGTACATAGCACAGCCCACAGCATGAATGTCAGTGCAGGCCGCGGCCAGTGTGGCTCAGTGGTTGGGCGTTGTCTTGTGCACCTCAGGGTTGCCGCTTCGATTTCCGGTCAGGGCACGTGCCTGGGTTTCGGGCTGGATCCCTGGTAGCGGGCGTGCAGGAAGCAGCCGATCTTCACTCTCATATCGATGTTTCTCTCTCTCTCCCTCTCACTTCCTCTCTGTTTCAAAATCAGTTTTAAAAATCTTTGAAAAAATGTATTTAAAAAATTTTTCGGTGATGGACAATCAAGCAGGAGAGGGGGATGGGGACTGTCAGGAATGGGTGGTCAGGGACCCTGGACCCTTTACCCACTTCTTCCCTGCTTCAGTCACAAAAAGGAGTTGATTCTTAAAATGCCAAGCGTGGTCCTGCCTCTGGGCCTTAGCACGTGCTGTTCCCACTGCCTGGAATGCGCTTCCCAAACCTCTTGCTTAGACCCACACGTCATCCTACAGTCTCAGCTCACGTGTCACCACCTCAGGGAAGTCTCCTGATTGCCACAGCTAACGAGCATCCCTTCCAGGGCATTTCTGTTCCCGTTCCTTGCTTTTTATTCTGACCGTTTCCTGAAATCAGATCAGGTATTTGTGTGATGATATCTCTGTATCGCTCTATTTCAATATCAGCACCTTGAGGACAGAGGAACTGTGTCTGTTTTGTTCACAGCTATGTCATCAGTACCCAGAACAGTATCGGGCACTCAATAAATATTTGTTGAGTGAATGAATGAATGAATGAATGAGTGAGTGAATGACGTAGCGGCCAGGAGGCCATGCTAGCCGTGATGCAGAGGACATAACTTCTGACCTCAGCCCTTCCCCATACCCTCCTGGAGTGGCTGAAATGTTCCCATTTCACAGCTGAGAACATGGAGGCTGCTAGATTAGGCGTGTGGCTTGGCCAGCAAGAGCTGACAGGGCTGAGGTCAGAAACTAGGGGCTGAAGGGACTGCAGGGCGGTGGTGGTACTCAGGGCCCTGCAGCTGTCTGACATGAGGAGGAAACAGAGCCTGGACTGGGAGGCAGGGCCTTGTCCATCCCTAGGCCCCCAGTTCTTCACCTGGGCCAGGGCCTTCGAGACTCTCCCCACCTCGGTTTCCCTCTCACCTCTCTGGCCGGGCCTTCTGTCTCCTCTGCCTTCTTGTCACTTTCTGTGGCTGATTCTTGCTCCTCCCGTGGATACCTGCCGTTGAGTCGGACATCTGCCTCTCTTCGGCATATACTGTTCCTTCTGCCTGTCACACTGTTCCCCCTTAAAGCCTTTCCATAGCCTCCCAACCTAATTAGCCCTCCCCCCAATACACATCCCAGAGCAGCCTGAACGTGTCTCAAGGAAACGGCGCGATGTCCATGATGGAGTTGTTTGTTCAATTGTTTGTTTAACATTCACCTTCCCAACTAGACACTAAGCTCCAGTTGAACAGGGGCCTCAACTGTCATTTAAAATTTTTTTTTTAAGGCAGAGAGAGAACAGAGAAACATCAATTTGTGGTTCCACTTATTTATGCATTCATTGGTTAGTTCTTGTATGTGCCCTGACTGGGGATCGAACCCGCAACCGGGGCATATCGGAACCATGCTCTAACCAATTGAGCTATCTGGCCAGGGCACTTCATCTGTCATTTTTACCCTGATGTCTACAGCACCCAGCACAGAAAAAAAAGCACTTGGTGGTAGCTTATAAGTGTTCGTTGAGTGATTGACCAGTGGGTGGGCAGATGGGGGGGGAGGCAGGCTGCCCCAGCCGGTGGCTCTGAGGACCTGTGTGGGGAGGAGTGGGCATGGCCGCGGGCCTCTAGCTCTTTCTGCAGGGCTCGGATTGCCTCGGCCCTCACACATGCTCCTGCTGCCCATAGCGAGCGAGCGTATCCCCCTGACGGGGCCCCACTTTTAGCCAGGAATGCAGCCCCCAGCCCTCTGCTCTTTACCCTTGCACTTGATTCAGTCCTGGCCACCTGCCGGTTCAATTATTCTGCCGCTGGGGTGGCTGGCAATTTTCTTTCAGGGCTGAGAAGCTGTGTCTGTGTCTGTGTGACTTTGAACAGCACGGAGACCCAGAGACAGAAACACAGAGACAAAGAGAAGAGGAGAGAGAGAGAGAGAGAGAGAGAGAGAGAGAGAGAGAGAGAGCGCGCAAAAGGCAGTCTGGGCTAATCTCATTCCCTCCTGTTCAATTGTTTGTTTAACATTCACCTTCCCAACTAGACACTAAGCTCCAGTTGAACAGGGGCCTCAACTGTCATTTAAAATTTTTTTTTTTAAGGCAGAGAGAGAACAGAGAAACATCAATTTGTGGTTCCACTTATTTATGCATTCATTGGTTAGTTCTTGTATGTGCCCTGACTGGGGATCGAACCCGCAACCGGGGCATATCGGAACCATGCTCTAACCAATTGAGCTATCTGGCCAGGGCACTTCATCTGTCATTTTTACCCTGATGTCTACAGCACCCAGCACAGAAAAAAAAGCACTTGGTGGTAGCTTATAAGTGTTCGTTGAGTGATTGACCAGTGGGTGGGCAGATGGGGGGGTGGATGAATGAATGGGTGGGCAGGTGGGTAAGTGTGGGACTGTTAAGTGTTCATTCATTCATTTGTTTATTTATTGCAATTGGCCAGTGGGTGGGGGATGGGAGGATGGATGAGCGGTTGGATGGGTGAGAGATGGATGAAAGGATGGGGGGATGAGTGTGTGTGTGGGGTGAATGGAAGGATGG
>NW_006291021.1:969347-977259 GCF_000327345.1 Myotis davidii
TCCTCCCCCGCAAGCTTTTATTTATTTATTTTAAAAACTATTTTTATTGCCCAGCTGGTGTGTCTAAGTGGTTGAGTATTGACCTATGAACCAGGAGGTCATGGTTCCATTCCCAGTCAGGGCACATGCCTGGATTGTGGGCTAGATCCCCACCCAGTAGGGGGCGTGCAGGAGGCAGCCGATCCATGATTCTCTCTCATAATTGATGTTTCTATTTCTCTCTCTCCCTCTCCCTTCCTCTCTGAAATCAACAAAAATAAATTTTAAAGAAATAAAGAAAGAATATACAAAAGTAACCTTTCCAACTGAGCCACACTGGCCAGGGCCCTCGCTCCAAGATTTTAAAATATTCAAAACAGTGACCACCTGGCAAGAATTCCAGAATTTCCTCCTTGTGACTTCATTTTACTTTTCCATCTTTCAACACACACACACACACACACACACACACACACACACACACACACTCACACACACTTCAGGACACAAAACTCAGCCCAGACTTTGCTGAGGACCTTGCTAGTGACTGGTCAGCTCAGGGAAAATGGAGATAGTGAGCTCCTCATCCAGAGAGGAGTCCAAGCAAAGGGTGTAGAGGTTCAAGGTGCCCATTTGTTCTGCGCTGGATCCTTTAGATTTTTTTGAGCTCTTGCTAAATGCCAGGGGCTGTGATGGAGGGTGTGAGGGGATAGACGGAGGAGGTGAGGGCTGTAAGGGGACAGAAGCAGTTTGTACAGGGCCTTGGGAGCTGGAGGATTTTGGCTTTCATCCTGAGGGAGGTTGGAGCCCTGGAGGGTGGTGGACTCCTGTTTCAGGTGCTCAGAAGTGCCTTTTGACTGCTGCTTGTGGGAGGTCAGTTGTCAGGGGACCAGGGCAGAAGCTACTGCACTGGTCCAGGTGAGCAATGATGTGGGAAGAGCCCTCCAGGCAGAGGAAGCAGGCTGTGCAAAGGTCCTGGGGCAGGACCGTGCCTTGCGTGTTGGAGGAGCAGTGAGGAGGCCTGTGTGGCTGGAGCAGAGTGAGGGAGAGGGAGAGAGGGAGGATGTGAGGGCAGGGAGGGGCCAGGGGCCAGTAGTTCAGGGCCAGGTGGACGTCAGGGAGGACTTGGGCTTTCGTCCCCAGGGAGGAGGGAGCCCTGGAGGGCTGTGGGCGGAGGGGGGATGGGACTGACTCAGGTTTACCACGGAGGCTGTGAGTACCTTGCGCCTCTTTGGCTGCTGACCTTGGGCGGGTTCCCCCCTTCTCCAGCTCGAGCCCCCTCTCCACACGGCGGTGATGGACAGAGTCATTTCCCAGCACCCGCCTCAGCAGCCTCAGGGTCCTCGATGACTCCACTGCCCTGGATCACGGGTGATTATCTGTGAGCATGAACCCTCCCCAGGGCTTTGCAGACAATAATGAAATCACCTCATCTCGTGATCAGGGACTTAACAGGCCGTCCTCACCAGCTGGCGCCTCTCTCCAGGGAGGAATTCCCCAGGCCCCGGCAAAAAGGGAAGGCGCTTCTTGTTCTCTGTGCCTCCCCCGCCAGGAGTTTAAGCAAAACCAGCCGCTCCCCAGAGAGGACTCGTGCGGTACCATCTTCACTCAGGCGCCTTGGAGTCGCTCTAATTCTCACTGTGCACCCTCCTTGCTGGGTGGTTCTGGGCGACTCCCCACCCTCTCTGGACCTCGGTTTTTCTAAACTGGCTCCTGACGCTGCTTCTACACCTCCTGTGAGGGGCTACCTGGTGGGGAGCACAGGCGGGGCCACCCTGTGAGAGGCAAAACCTTTCCTTCTGCTGCTTGCCCTCCCCCACCCCCCCTTTAAATTGTGGTCAGATACACATAACATGCAATTCTCTGTCGGGGCCATTTTTAAGCGCACAGCTCAGTGGCATTAAGTACATTCACATCGTGCAGCCATCACCACCATCCATCCTCAGGACTGGTTTTCATCATCGCAAACAGAAACTCCGTATCCATTACTCTTGCGTTTTCATCTTAACAAAGTATCTTAGCGATACTTCCACGACATTCCTTAGTCTTTTATGTAGTTGCAAGGGACTCCTGGTGTGGCTGGATCATCATCCCCTCATTTATTTACCCCTCCACTTTTTCTAAGCTTTCTACACAGGTTTAACACTCGTGTTATGCTATTAACCACCGAGCTATTCGGCTAAGAACCCTTGCTTCCCGGGGGAATAGTAGACATATTTAGTTACAGGTACAGCTGGTGTCGCTGACCAATGAGAATGGATGCGCCGGGCCAGGTCCCAGCAGTGCCGTTAGCGGCCGGAGCCATCATCTATGTACCAAGCATTCCTGGACAATGACAAGCCCAAGGTCATGGCCAAGTCCAGGGCACAAGCTGTCCTGCTCCCTGTCTGCCAGCACTTTGGTCTGAGGCTTCCTGAAGCCGGCCCTGCCACCCGCCACCCAGCAGGCATTGCTCCTTCTTCTGGAGAGGGTCTTGGTGGTTGGAAAGAAAAGGCCTGTAGATTGTGAGCGAGACTCATCGAAAGCATCGGGGACTAGGATGGCACAATGGTCCTGTTTGTGGCAGCTAAAGGGACCCGGTATGCTCAGCTGGCCCCTGGTCCAGCCTGGAAGAGCATCCCCTTGCTCCCGAGCCCCCCGAGAAGGTGGGTGGGAAGGGAGGGAAGTGGGATGCCTGGTGAAGTGGAACTTAACATTTTTTAATCAGGACGGGCTGCCAGCCGCCTTTCCTCTGTAGAGTGGGGACAGCCTCACTCTGTGAAGCAGAACTTCTTTATTCAGGGAGACTCCGTTGAACAGTTTCTTCTGGTTTTCATTCGGATTCAGGGCGCCCACGGTCACGGGGGAATGTCGTTCGGTGATGACGTTGCCGTAGCAGATTGGATATGTCAAACCAGCCCCAAATCTTATGGCTGGAAGCACTTATTTCTGTTCACGAGCCTGCAGGTTAGCTGGTGATCCTCCTAGGCCTAACCGGGCTGGCTTCTGCCCTGGCACTCCACTGGGGCGGGGGAGGCCACGCTGCGCATCTTGGCTGGGCTGTCTTGTTTGGGGGTCAGCTGGCTGTTGGCTGGGACCAGCCTGGGGTTATTGACATGGCAGCTGGGCTTCAGGAGCGTGAGCGGAAGCGTGCCAGGCCTCTTGAACGTGGAAGCAGATCCTGTTCCAGAGGAGCCAGGAGCTGACCGCGGCCCCAGCTGAGACCCTGATGGCAGCCTTTCGAGACATCCTGGAGCCAAGGATCAGCTAAGTCATATCCGGACTCTTGAGCCACAGAAATGGGGTCAAGAGATAATAACCAAGTGTTATTTTAAGTATCTATGATTGTGGCAATTGGTTACACAGCAATAGCTGGTTGATACACCTCTCCCCATACTCCCTATTGTGCAGAGTGGACCAGTGGCGGTGAGGTGGACCTGACCAAGCAAAGGGGTGAAGATCTCGTTTCCTTTCCTTCTGAGGCTCTTTCTGACAAGTTGAGGTGGCCCCGGGGGAGATCTAAAGGCAGAAGACTCAGTGGAGTCAAACCCAAAACCCCCCGCCCCGCCCCCGGGCGGGGCAGTCAGAGGATGCTGAACCTCTGGCTTCAGCAAATGGCTCAGGACCACCCACCGTGAGCCAGATTGGCTCAATCAGAGTGAAGTCCTGAACGTTTACTAGATTTCTGGGGGAAATTCCGCTGTGGGAGAGAAGGCACCCTTTCCCTCAGGTGTTACTGAGCCGGTGGAAACCTGGTCTTCCTAGAACAGTGGTTCTCAACCTTGGCTGCACATGAGAATCACCTGGGAATCTTTTTAAAATCCTGATTTCTGGGCCTCCTCCTCCGGAAATTCTGTTTCTTGGTTACTAATGCTGTGGCCACACCCCCTAACAAAGAAACAGAATTTCTGGAGGAGGAGGCCCAGAAATCAGGATTTTAAAAAGATTCCCAGGCGATTCTCATGTGCAGCCAAGGTTGAGAACCACTGTCCTAGAAGCTATCTGATCACCACGTAGGAAGCATCTTTCCATGAAAAGAGCCAATAGAGAGGAAAGAAAAGGATCTTGATGTGATTTGAGCACCTGGATTGAACTGTACCTGAAGCTGTATGTAGGTATTGTTTTTCTTTTTTTTTTCAATAGCTCCCTTTTTGCCCAAGCTGATCTGAATCAGGTGTTGCTGTCGTTGCTTTGCCACTTGCAGACCAGAGTCCTGACTATTGATGATCCAGTTTTGCTGAAGCTGGTACATGGCACTGTGTGAATTTGCTGGGACTGCCCTGACATCGTACCACAGACTGGGCAGCTTAAACAAGAGACATTTATTTTCTCACAATCCCGGAGGCTGGAGGCAAGTCTGAGACAAGGTGTCAGCAGGATTGGCTTCAGCTGCGGCCTCCGTCCTTGGCTCCTAAAAGGCTGCCTCCTCCCAATGTCCTCACGTGGCCCACCCTCTGAGCACGTCCATGTGCGAATCTCCTCATATTCTAAGGACACCAGTCCTATTAGATTAGGGCCCACCCCTGTGACCTTACTTTAACTCAATTACCTCTTTAAAGGCCCCATCTCCAAATCCAGTCACATTCTGAGGTCCTGGGAGTTAGAACTTCAACCTATGAATCCGGGGGCGGGGCACAATTCAACGTGTAACAGTCACCAAGCCAGTGATGTGTGTGTGTGTGTGTGTGTGTGTGTGTGTGTGTGTGTGTGATCAGCAGAACTTCTCTAACTGCAGACCTGTCTTGGTTGGTCCTACTAGGAATCAAGCCCACAACCTGGGCATGTGCCCGGCGCGGGAATTGAACCGTGACCTTCTGGTTCATAGGTCGATGCTCAGCCACCGAGCCACACCCTCCAGGTTTGGTCTGTGCTCTTAACCTCTGCTCTCTCTTTGACGGGATCCTGCCTCTGAGTGTCTCTGTGATTGACTGGCTACCCGTCAGTGCCTGGTGAGCCTGGGTGCTCTGTTGTGCCTCTCAGGCCCTCCTTTGGGCTAGGAAGCTGGGCAGAGACCGGGAGAGGGAGGGATGGAGGACACCAGTGAGAGAGGCGGGGAGAGATTGATCGTGCAGAGTCCTGGGCCTCTATGGCCGTGTGGCCGGTGGCTTTTGTGGAGATTTGTTGCATTGCAGACTCAGCAGTTGGCCCGCTTCCCCTCACCTACGGTGCCCCAGTCTCCGCCAGAAAGAAAAAGGGCCTAGTGAGTCCCTGGAGCTGCCAAACTACCCAAGCAGGGTCCTGGGTGGCCCCCGTAGGCAGCAGCTTTCTCCCCAGAGGCAGGGAGGGCAGTGGTCTGTTGCCAGGCAGAATTGGATTCAAGTTCTGGGTCTGCCACCCACTGGGTGACCTTGAAGTGCCCTTCAAGCTCCCATGCCTCCGTGCTCTCCTTTGTAACACCCTTCTCTAGAGGCTCAGCATGAGCATGAATCTTGGAGGTGGTGTGGGCCGGGTGAATGATCGCCACGGCAATAGTAATGATACACACAGCACAGTGGTCAAGGAGGCACGGGCTTTGCCGTCACACACGCACCCGTTCAAATTCCAGCTTTTGGAATTTCTGAGATTGGGAGGACCCCCCACACGTCCCATCCCTGGGGGTCTCCATGTTCTTATCTGGGCAGTGAGCCCCGCAGTATTTTCTCCTCCGTGGAGGCTGTGAGGAGGAGTTGGACAGGCCAAAGAGGGTGAAGGTCGTAACCCCCAGAGCCCACGAGGGAAGTGTTAGTCACATGGCAAAGGGGAATTAGGTGCAGATGGAGTGAAGGTTTCTAGTCAGCTGACTTCAAGACAGAGAGATGGTTGTGGAGAGTCCCAATGGGCCCAGTGTAATCCCGAGGGTTCTTTGGGGAAATGGAAGAAGGAGGAAGGACAGGCAGAAGCAGAGAGAGGGCAGCACGAGAAGGACTTGAGCAGCTATTGCTAGCGGTGACGATGGAGGAAGGGGCCATGAGTCAAGGATGCAGGCACCTCAAGACGCTAGAAAAGGCAGGAGACGGACTCTCGCCTGGAGCTTTCAGAGGAACCAGCCCTCCCCACGGCTTGACTTTAGCCCGAGGAGACCCTTATTGGACTCCAGACTGCAGAACTGTCAGAGTCAGTGTATATCGTTTGACTAAGTATTTCACTAAGTTGGTGGTAACCTGTTGTGGCAGCCTAGGAAGCTCATACAGGTGGTAACGGGCCTTGGCAGATGTGGGAGTCAGGAGTACATCCACTGTTCCCTGCCTCCTAACACCCATCCTCCCACTCTTCCTCACCCCAGAACCACTGCTGGATGGCACTCTGTTAAAGACTGCCAGACTCCCTTGCAGCTAGCTAGCTAGGAATGACCATGTGACCGAGTCCCGGTCGATGAGATTTTGGGATGGGCTTTGGGGAAGACTCCATAAAGGAGACAGTCCACTGGAGAAAATCGACTTTGTCCTTCCGCTCTTCTTCCTTCCTGCTGCTAGAATAAGGATGTGGATGGTTGGATCTTTGGCAATGTGTTCGACCATGAGGAGCAACATGGTAGACATACTGAGGAAGATGCAGGACTTTGTTCTTGAACAGCTAAATCAATCATCCCTGGATGAACAAGTCATTCACTTATTTAACAAGCATTTAATGAGCACTTCTATGTGCCATTGGGAACTTGCTAATGAAGCTGATAAAAAGTCCTGTCCCCAGGGAGCTGACATTCCGAGGAGGAAGAGGAGGAGGAGGAGGAGGAGGAGGAGGAGGAGGAGAAGAGCAGATAATGAAGAAATACCTAGTGTCAGGAGGTAAGTGCTAGGGAGGAAGATGAAGGGGCTAAAAGATAGAGAGTAGAGGGATTGATAGGCAAAGGCTCTTGGAATAAGTACTTTAGGTAAAGATCTTAATGAGTAGAAGATAAAAAAAATGTTTCTTAATACTGAAGCAAGTGGCTTGGGTTTTCCTGTTACTTGCAGCCCAAAGCATTGATACTGCTGTTCTTTCTTTAAGTTCTCACACCATGTCCATGGGGTGCAGAAGCAACGATCACCCTGTTTTACAGATGAGGAGACTCCGGCTGGGTGGGGAAGTGACATGCCCAAGATCACACAGCTAGTAAGAGGAAGAGCCAGGAGCAAAACCCTTCGTGGCATGGGTAGCTGGGAGCCATGGAAGGCTAGAAGCTGAGAGTCATGCAGTGAGATGTGGGGATCAGGTGGGGCAGGAAGCTGCGTAAAGAGACATATCCGACCTCCACACTTTGCTTCCACAGTTCCCCCGCCTGTGATGGCTTCTCTTTCCAACCCCAGCTGCAGCCACACCTCCTCCCGGAAGCCCCCCGGCCCCCTCTGTCCTCATCATCTCATCGTGCCCTTCTGCTGAGAGCTCAGAGGGTTGGGGACAAGCGGTGTGTCCCTCTCCGTCTCCCTGCCACCGTGCCATCATGTTTATGCATCGCTCTGGAAAGAACTGATTACATTCCAGCCTGACCTTCTCCCTGTCGGCAGGGCCCATTACTGCATCAATCACTCGGCTCAGAGGGGGAAAAATTATTTTATCTTTAACGATATTTAAAAGTGCTCAGCGGGGCCGTCACGGGTACTGGGCCCGGGCAGCTGCTGGCTCTGCATCTAGATCCCCGCTTCCTGTTTGCTTTCTCCCCTCCTTAGAGAAACTACTGAACCCTCTGGTTTGCAAACTTAATTTCCACCCTCGGAAGCCACCCCATTTCCAAAGGGGAGCCGTCCGTCTTCCTCTGTTGGTCTCTCTTCGTCTCTCTGCCTTGACTCTCTTTGTCTTTCTGTCTCTGACTCTCTGTCTCTCTCCACCACTGTCTCTCTTTGTCTCTGACGCTTTGTCTCTTTCCGCTCTGTCTTTGTTAGGACTCTGGGAACCCCAAGTGACCTCTCCATTTTTTTTTTAAATCCTCACCTGAGGATATTTTTCCATTGCTTTTCTGAGAGAGTGGAAGGGAGGGAGGGATGGGAAGGGAAGAGAG
>NW_006291021.1:977337-987033 GCF_000327345.1 Myotis davidii
GGACACATTGTCTGGTTGCCTTCCGCACACACCCAGACTGGGGGCAGGGAGTGAACCTGCAACCCAGGTACATGCCCTTGACTGGGAATCAAACCCAAGACCTTTTAGTGCACAGGACGACACTCTAACCACTGAGCCACCGGCCGGGGCCCAAGTGATCTCTTGAGTGCTCATCCGGAGGGGTGCCTACAAGTCAGTTCCTCCTCCCCAGCACCCTGTGAAGGACATGCCATGATCATGTCCACTTTCCAGTGCTGGGGATGGAGGCCCAGAGAGGCAAAGCTCTTTTGTCACGGTCACACAGCAATGATCACAAGGCTGAACTGGGGAGATCTGAAACCACAGCTGTCTCTCACCAGCCCTGGTCCCCTTAATCAGCCTCACCTGTCCCTGAAAAGAAAGAAAAGCTGTTGTCACCCTCCTGAAAGCAGGGTAGGAGCCTGAGGGCTTGCAAGTCTCAAACCTCAGGGGTGGGTTTGAATCTTCAGTTGGCCACCCTGTGGCCAGGGACAGGCATTGAGTAGCTGCTGCCGAAATCTCCTCCGGCGTCTGAGCCTTTGTGGGGCTGTAGGGGGCTGGGGTCCTGAATGCCACGATGGGATTGCCAGGTAAAGTACAAACTGTCCAGTTAAATTAGAATTTCAGATGAACCATGAATAACTTTTTAGTATTAGTACATCCCCAATATTGTGTGGGATGTACTTATATTAAAAATTCATTTATTGTTTGTCTGAAACTCAGATTTAACTAGGCCTCCTGTATTTTTAAATATATATTTGTTTATTGATTCCAGACAGGTAGGGTGAGGGAGAGAGAGAAACATCAATGATGAGAGAGAATCACCTATCAGCTGCCTCCTGCACGCCCCTCCCCAGGGATCCAGCCCGCAACTGGGGCATGTGCCCCTGGGGAGAGGGAGAGAGAAAGAGATAGAAACATCAATGATGAGAGAGAATCATTAAGCGGCTGCCTCCTGTACACAACCTGGACATGTGCTCTTGACTGGAATCAAACCTGGGACCTTTCAGTCCGCAGGCCGACCCTCTATCCACTGAGCCAAACTGGTTAGGGCCTCCTGTATTTTTATTGACCAAACTTGGCAACCCTCACTTGGGACTCTCTCTGGAGGAATAGAAGGTTCTGGACACCATGGGGCAGACTCATTTATGCACACGGTGCCAGGCTCTGGGTGGACAATGCGGTCTCCAAGCACGGAACACACTGAGAGATGTGTGGGCGCTATGGCTCACCACCCTCTGCTGGAGCCAGGGCCGGCCTCCATCACTTGGAAATGGCGGCCTCCACGGAGGTTTAACCTCCAGGGTAAAGCTGGCTAGAAGCCCAACATCTCACGAGGGGACAAAGAACGCAGCCAGACCCAGGCCACTGTCTTCCCACCCCCTCGTCCTGCACCCACGCCGGCCGTCCAGCCGCCCCATCACGGCCCATCCCAAGGCCGGTGGCCCTGCCCTCAGGGTGTCAGTACCTCCCGTTCTAAATTTCACCCCAGAAATCAATTAGGTCCTTGGGCAAGTTGATTATAAATCAGCTATTTTCATAATTGTTATGTCTTTAATAAATCAAAGCTGTGCACATTGCCGGCAAAATGGTGCTTTTCTCCGGGGTCATCAATTACCCGGGGAAGACAGGGCCGCGTCCACAGTCCCTCGTCCGGCACCGGCCTGGAGAGGCTGCCGCCGCCCAGGGAGCTCCTGGACCTGGGCCAGGCTGTTCCATTACAGAATTGCTTAAGCAGCGTTTTAAATAACAAAAAGGGATATCATTTAATTTTTTTTTGCAACGTGGAGATCAATACGCTGTCCTTCAGATGGCATGACGGATCGTCTTGGCCAGCTTCTCCGAGTTAATCCAATTTCCCTGGGCCTGGCTGTGACTGGGTGGGCTGGGCCCGGCCTGGAATGCATGAGTTTGCAGGGTCTTCCCAGCCTGGGCCTATGAGCGCTGCGGGTATGTACGCAGCGGGGGGAAGCAGGGAGGTGGGCAAGGAGCCAGTTCCGCAGGGCTGCGAGCCTCAGCCAGGGATGATTCTGTCCCCCGGGGACACTGGGTAATGTCTGGGGACATCTGTGCTTGTCACGACTGGGGCAGCTCCTGGCATTGCGTGGGCGGGGGCCAGGGATGCTGCTCAGACCCCACAGGGCCCAGGACAGCCCCCCACAGAGAATGTCCCAGCCCCAATGTCAGCAGTGCCGAGGGGCGAACAATTCATAAAGGGCAGCAGGTGAGAGGTCTCCCCTCTCTTCGCTCCTGAGCCCCGTGTCCTGGTTAATCCGAAGCTCGGGGGCCAGGTCACTGCGATAGCAGAGAGGCCAGGTTTGAGTTCTGGGTCTGCTGCTGATGGGGCTATAATTCGGAGGCAAACCTGGCTGATTAGTTTCTCCCACCACAACATGGGCCTCTGGGTTCCTCCCCTGCCTCCCCAAAGGGCTCAAGAGATCCTAGAATCAATGCTTCAAGTCAGCCAGTATATATTGAGCACTACTGTATACCAAGCACCATTCTGGGTATTGGGGATCCAGCCACCAAGATGGAGGAAAGGCCTGCCCTGAGGTGGTTTAAATTCTAATTGGGGGAGAGAGAGTCCCAAGTAAATGAGTAAATGAGGAAGGCAGTTCCAGTGGTCGAAGGAAGTAAGAAAGAGTGGCTGGTGGTGGTGGTGGGGGGGCAATTAGGGCAGGAAGCATGGGGTGTGGATCAGTCAGGGCTCTCCAGAGACACAGAACCAATCGGATATAAATATATATATATAGGCAGAGATTTGTTTATTATAAAGAACTGGCTCACGCAATAATGAAACCTGAGATGCCCTACGATCCGATCCCCATTGTCCGGGAGCTGGAGCCCCAGGAAGGCGGATGGTGTAAGTCCCAGCCCAAGGGCAGAAGACAGATGTCCCAGCTCAAGAAGTCAGGCAGAGAGGAAACTCCCCCTTCCGCTGCCTTTTTGTTCTCTTCAGGCTCAACAAACTGGATGCGGCCCACCCACACTGGGGAGAGCCGCACGGTCTACCCAGCCTACCCACTCAGATGCTGCACACCCCACGGCCCAGCCAAATAAAAGTTACCACGGGGGGCTTTTCTGAGGAGGTGACATTGGAGCAAGAGCCCTCTGGCAGCTGCCGGGAAGGGGTGGGAGTGAGGGGGGCAGCAGTGAAGTCTTGGCTTAGGTAGCAGTCAACTTCCTGACCTCCCTTCTCAGGGATTCTACTGCTTTGCCACATGTGGGCGTGACATTTGGGCTGAGGAATTGGGGGGCAGGGAGGGGGCAGGGAGGAGGGGTGGAACAAGCCAGCCAGGTATGAGCAAAAACCCGGAGGTGGAAAAACTTGGGGAGTTTTGGAAAGAGGCTGGGACTTGATGTCAGAAGAGAAAGCGAACGTTGATTCTTGATGGTCAATTGGAATGCTGGATCAAACCATTCCTGAAGTCCACACTACTTCTGAATCAAATGAAAACCTGGCCTCACTTTGCCCTGTGAGACTCTAAGCCTGGAGGACATGCAAGAAACCCACAAACTCTGTGGTCAGACATAGGAAGAGCTGGTACTTCTCCTTCTTCCTCTCCTTTTTTAATGTTTTTATTGATTTCAGAGAGGAAGGGGGAGGGAAAGGGAGATAGAAACATCGGTGATGAGAGAGAAACATTGATCGGCTGCCTTCTACATGCTTCCTACTGGGGATTGAGCCTGAAACCTGGGCATGTGCCCTGACCAGGAATCCAACTGGTGATGCCCTGGTGCATGGGGTGATGCTCAATCAATTGAGCCACCATCACTTGCTGTTGTTTGTCAGGATGAACCATTTGGATTGAAGTCTTGGCAGCTGGGAGCCATAGAAGGTGCTGGAGCAGAGAAATGACTCCCTTAACCCCCCCCCCGCCACCCCCACCATCAAGTGATTGCCCTTTTTCTTTCTCTGGCTGGCTTGGAGAAGGCCTCAGGTTGGAGCCGGCCGGCTGCAACCCCCCCAGTCCCCCCCTGCCCCAGACCGGCTGCTGGGCTGTCATCTCTGCGGGAAAGCCCGGAACAGGAGCTGAGAATGACCCGTGATTGTCGCGGGGGCCTGTGCTCTAATTTCCACGGATGGGTTTTGAGCGGCTAATGTAGTCCCCGCTGGGCAGGAGATGGAGCGCTCGGCAGGGCCTCCAACATTGAGCGTTTGAGACCCATCTACAGCCAGGGCTGGAACGCTCGACCTTGCCTCTGCTGCCCGGGGCCGGGAACCTCCCGTCCTGGGGGCTCTGAGTGGAGACCGCGGGGCAGAACCCTTTGCCTTCGTGGATCTGGCCAAGCCGACGTGGGTCAGCGGGGCCAGGCTCTGAAGTGGGTCTCTAGGGTTGGGTTTAGGATTTAGAGGCGGCGGGACTGGGAGGGGTACAGTGTCCTCTGGAGATAGACGGGGAAACTGAGGCTCAGTGTAGGGCAGGATCCAGCATCCGACTCCGGAGCTGGTTCAGCATGGTTTAGACCCGTGGTCCGCAAACTGCGGCTCGCGAGCCACATGCGGCTCTTTGGCCCCTTGAGTATGGCTCTTCCTCAGCCTTAGGAGTACCCTAATCAAGTTAATAACAATGCACCTACCTATATAGTTTAAGTTTAAAAAATTTGGCTCTCAAAACAAATTTCAATCGTTGTTCTGTTGATATTTGGCTCTGTTGACTAATGAGTTTGCCGACCACTGGTTTAGACTCATCTCCAAGCGGGCACCAGGCCAGTGTTTGTTGAATGAATAAAGGAATCCCACAATGACCACAACAGGGTGCCGAAGGGCGGAGTCCGGACACTGAGGCAGTCACCATAGTTCTCGCACACAAAACCCCTTCAAGGACGGATGTGGTCATGACCTATCTCCCTCAGGGGCCCAGACACCCAGATGGGGGGAGGCGGGCCTGGGGTGCGGTTTCTCTCCCAGACCCCTCACCCCAGCCCTGGCAGGTGGGAGGCAGTGGAGGTAGCTGTGGGGTGGGAAGTGGAGGGAAGACAAGTAGCTCTGGCTGGAGCCCCGGATGTGAGGGGTAGGGGCAGCACAAGAGTGGAGACAGTGTGGGGGCTCAGCCAGGCCATCCTGCTGGAGACAGGGCCGCCATCCCGGGGTTCCAGGTGGGAGCTTGGTCCACATTTGCTGAAGGACGAAATACCTGACTGATAACACGGAGTCGGCCCCGCCTCGCATCTCTCCACAGCCCCCTGCAGGGACTCGGCTCCACTGAGCCTGCATTTCTGTGTCCCTCCTGTGCACAAGGCAGACCCAGAGGGGAGACTAGAAGGAGGACGATGTGTGGCAGCAGAACAGAAGACCTGGAGGCGCCTCAGAGAGAGAAAACCTCTGAGACTCAGGCGGACGAAGACCCCACTCAGCGAGACACCATTCCCCTGGCGCGCTCCGCTCTGGCTTGACCCCAGGACCAGGGGCCGAGAACAGCAGGGTTTTACTGTGCGCGTTCCCTTAAAATAAGAAACAGGATCCTAATGCAGGACGCCTCTCTCGGATTCCTCAAGAAAGCAGTGCACTTTTTGTTATTAGATTGTTTGCAGCGGCTGAGGTGGCCTATGCAAATGGCGCTGTGATTAATCCCCCCCGCCCCACGCCCTGCCTGTTGGAGTTTTCACGTCGCCCACATGCCCCCCCCACCCTGTGGTGAGTGGATCCTGGGGTGGGTGGTGGTGCAATCAAGCTCCGGTGGTGGCAGTTCATTTCCTGACAATAAGAAGTCCTCCACCCCGACAGGGACATGGGCACATGTGTCATCAGAGAAAAGCCTGGGGTGGAGACAGCGGGGCACCGAATCTTCAGGAGGTGGTTTGCCTCGAAGTGTGTTCAGAGGCGGTTCTGCCCAGGGCTTGTCGTGGATTTGCTCACTTGGTCCCCACACAGGTCCGTGGTGTTGGCACTACCATTTCCCCATAATGGCCCACGGAAGCGAGGTGACTGGGCCAACGTGACACAGAATGGGAGCGGCAGAGCTGGGATTCCAGCGCAGGCAGTCTGGCTCTTACACATGGGGCGGGCTTCTGCCTCTGGCTGGTCGGTGCAGCTCACAGCCTCCTAAGGCTTCTCGCGGCCCCAGGCAGTTGAGACTCTAAAGGCTGGAGCTCTGTGGGCCGCCTCAGTTCCCTCCCTTCTGCCACCAGCTGCCCTTGGCCTGCTTCATTCCTTTGCCAAGGCTGCAGCCTTGCGTGCCTTCCGGGAATCCTTCAGCTATTCCTCCCAGACCAGTCTCTCCGGTTTCCTCCTTGGTCCTCAGGGACACCAGGCACTGACCTGCCTCAGGGCCTTTGCATGTGCTATTCCCATTTCCTGGGACATCCTTCCCCCACTTCTTTATATGGCTCTTTGCTCTGACTCCCCAACACCCCGCCCCCCAATACGCTTCATCTCACCAGCATTGCTGTTGTCTTCTGATGTCCATCATCCTGCCCGTGAGTATAGCGGCCATGCTCCTTTTGGTCACTGCTGAATGTCTGATGTTAAATGGTTGAGCAAAACTTTCCAGCAATCCTGAGTCCAGGCCTATGATTGATGCCCATTTTACAGATGGGGAGACTGAGGTCTCTCAATGCCAAGGCTTTGCTCAGTTTCTCTATTCTGACCCCTTTTGGGCCATGACCCCTCTGGGCATAAAGGGGTGGGAGGAATCATGGCCCCTCCCCAAACACGTCCACGTTCTAATCTCCGGAACCTGTGACTATGATTGCTTTCATGACATAAGGGGGACTTTGCAGATGAATTAAGATCCCTGAGATGGAAGATTACCCTGGATTAACCAAGGGAGCGGGTGTGTGGGGGGGCCAGTATCATCACAGGGTCCTCATAAGAGGGAGGCAGGAGGGACAGAGTCAGAGATGGAAGTGGCTACGCTGCTGGCTGTGACGATGGAGGAAGAGGCCATGAGCAAGGATGTGGCGCCTCTAGAAGTTGGAAAAAGCCGGAAACTCCAGGAGGACCCGCCGTGCTCACACCTGGCTTTAGCCCCAGGAGACCCCTTTAGACGCTGACCCAGGACTAATCAGAGAATCAGTTAGTGTTGTTTCCCAAGCGTTTCACGAGGTTTGTGGTCCTCGGTTACGCAGCCCGAGGAAACTCATACCTGGGGCGACTCTGAACAGCCTTTCCACGTACACAGGCTCTTTCTCCTGGAAAGGCCACTGAAGGCCCTGCTTCATCCGTTTCAACACGCTCCGTGTAAGGGTGCTCGTGTGGAAGGGCAGTGGCTGCAGGGAGGCCCTGTGACCTTGGCTCGGCCGTGCTGACCCTGAGCAGCCTCTGTTTTCTCATCTGGAAAATGGGAATAACCTTCATCGCCCATCCCACCGGCTGGTGCAGAGCCCCAAAGGCAGGAATGACTTTAGCAAGGCTTTGCCACGTGTCCTGTGCTGTGCCTAATGGGGACTTAGAATCTGGCCTGCCCCTTCCCCCGCTCTCTCTGGGCTTCTTTCTGGTGAACGCCCATCCACCCCCCTACTCCCACCAGGTGTTTGCCCACGCTGTGCCCCCTGCCTGGGACTCCCTTCCCTCTCACCTGTTTTTCTCTTGCTCACCCATAGCGGACCTGGAAGGCCAGACACCTCTCAGGCGAGGAAACAGTCCATGATGGCTCAGGGTACCCCGGGTGCATCTGCCAGCACCTCTGTGACCCCTATCAGAGCCCTCAGCCCCCTGGGGCTGGAATCTGCTTGGTCACAGGATCATCTGTGAGCGCAGGAGGGCGGGCCATCTGCCTCAGTCACGGCTGTGTCCCCCGTGCTCAGCACACAGCCTGGCGCACAGTAGGAACTCGGGCAGTATTTTGGCCTGAGCACCTGAATCAAACAGCATACGTTGGATGCATTGTTATTATTAGAGAAAAGGGCCCCGAGAGGGGAGGGAAGGCACCTGAGGCCTCCTGGGAATGAGCCGTCAGATGATGTTAAAACGGTGCCTTTGTCCTCCAGGGGCCCCTCCTCCCTCACTGCCTCCTGTAAGGAGCCCTGAAGGAGGAGCTTGCCTTCTGCCAGCTGGGTGACTTCGGGCAAGCCCCTCCCACCCTGACACCCTCACATCCTACATCCCTCTTAGGTGGGAACATAAAGGGCCAATTGTCCAGCCAGTGTGGTTCAGTGGTTGAGCCTGGACCCATGAACCAGGAAGTCATGGTCCGATTCCTGGTCAGGGCACATGCCTGGGTTGCAGGCTCCATCCCCAGTAGGGAGCGTGCAGGGGGCAGCCGATGGATGACTTTCTCTCTCATCATTGGTGTTTCTGTCTCGCCCTCTCCCTTCCTCTCTCTGAAATCAATAAAAATATATTAAAACACACACACACACACACACACCACATAAAGGGCCAATAATGGACAAGGCACAGAGACAGCAGTCAGATTCTTGAGGTCACACAGCAAGTCCTGAGGAGTGAGGGACTGCCCCTTCCCCCAGCCTTCCTTCTCGGGGCCCGGGGAGCATGGACGGCCATCTCCCCGGCATGGGTTAATGAGCGTCTGGCAGCCAGACCAGCACAAGGACAAGCTCGATGAATTTGTTTTTGTGGATATCTCAATGCAGCGCCCGGCCAAGCGCGCCCGCTGGATGCCTCGCCCCACTCCCGCGCCCGCCCCTCGCCCGCCTTTGTCAATATCTCCAAGTGCCAGGCGAAATCCCCTTCAATGCAAACCTCTGCTGAACACGGGAGGATCTCTTTTATTTTCCCCTCCCTATTTATTTATTCTCGCCCTCCCTCTCCCCTCCTCCCACAGCTCCGACAAGAAACGATTAAACAGCAGGGGAGGCCAAAAAAAGATGAACAAAGACAAGCATTCCGGGCCGAACGGGGGATTTTCAGGTGGAGAATGTGGCTGGCAAAGGTGGAAGTGGAATTGAGTGGGTTGAAAGGAGGCCGGTTCCCAGCAGAGGATTCTACCAGCTCGGGGCACAAAGGCAGCGACGGGGGCCTCCTCGGCAAAGCCGCCAACACCTGCTCCCTTTTCAGAGGCCACAATGGGGAGGTTAAGCTTCAGCCACCGCCTCCTGTGGGGCTCGGCTGCCCCGGATTTGCAGGGACACAGCGGGGCAGCTAAGGGGGGTCTCTTGGTCCAAGGCTGTGAGTTGGGGGGCTCTGACAGTCAGAACAACCCAAACAACAATCACCAGGCTGGGGTGTGAGTCCCAGCTCAGCGCTTTAGCCAGTACCCGAGTACCTACTGTGTGCCAGGCCCGGTGGTCGGCCCCGGGTACCCATCAGTGAATGAGATGGAGACCACTTGCCTTAGCCTGACCTTTCAATGGGCTGTGTGACCTTGGGGCCCTGCCTTTGGAGGTCTGGGTCTTGGTTTTCTGCATCTGGAAAATAGGATGGCGTTTACATCCCTCCCATAGGAGATTAGAGAATGTCTAAGAGATACCTGTTGCAGAGCGACTGTCCCTAAACAGCTGGCATCAGGGTTCCCCCCACCCTGCTTTGCACTGGAGACACTGGGGCTGGACCATTCTCTGTGGGGGGCCCTCCTGCACACTGTGGGGCAATGAGCAGCATCCCTGACCCCCACCCACTCGTTACCAGGAGCACTCCCCGTCATGGCAACCACAGATGGTCCTAGACACCGCCAAGTGTCCCCTGGAGGGCAGAGTTGCTTCCTGGTGAGAACCCCTGCTTGGCAATATTAATTCTTAGAAATGAGTTTGCTGGGCTAAAGCATCTGGATGCCC
>NW_006291021.1:987170-1002146 GCF_000327345.1 Myotis davidii
TGGCTCCATTGATTTTTTAGAGAGAGTGCAAGAGAGGGGGAGAGACAGAGAGAAACACTGATGTGAGAGAGACACATCGACTGGCTGCCTCCTGCACACACTCTGCCTGGGCCAGTGATTGAGCCTGCAACTGAGATACGTGCTCTTGACCGGGACTCGAACTCAGGACTCTTTAGTCCGCAGGCTGACGCTCTAGCCACTGCACAAACCAGCCAGGGCCCCACAGTTTTAAAAAACTGACAGATGTCAACTGGGCCTTTGCCTTTTCACACCCTTAATGGCAAGATTGTGAAGCCGTAACGATGACCCTCCCCATTACTGGCCATATCGTAACGGATGAGACCACACATTCCCTGGCCCAAGGTGAGACTGCAGGAAGGACTTCCCACGGCAGTTCCTCCTCCTCACCCCCAGCCCCAGCCTCTGCAGCGGGTGGAGCCCACTCCCTCCCTTGTCCTGGGGATGGGGGAGGAGTCTGACCGAGGAGCTGGTCTTCCTTAGCGAGAGAAATATCCTGCTTTGAGCTGAGGCTCTGATGGGGCTTCCTTCACTGTCTGGAGAAGGGAGGGACAAAAATAGCAGGAGTGGGGGCTCTGAATGTTGGGGCGTCCCTGTCTCTGGCACAGAGAAGGAGAGCTCTGGATGGTCTCTGACTAGCAGTCCACGCCCTGGCCCAGAAGGGGCCCGGCCCCGTCCTGTTCCGCCTGCTGCAGAATGGTGCGCTGCAGGGCAGAGACCACGGTTGCTTGAGGGTCAGATGTTGAGGTCCTTGGGTCCCTAGCACCCCTCGCCCCAAGCAGTCATCACTCATTCACTGTTTCCCGCTCCCTCATCAGTGCTCTGACCTGTTCGGGCTGGGGACATAGCGAGGACCCAGACAGACCTGGCCCTGTCCTCCCAGGGCTCACAGTCCAGGCGGGAAATGGACACGTGACCTGGCTGGCGAGAGCTCTAAGGGGGCTTTCGGGCAGCCACAGGGCCAGCGGGGCCCCTGCCCAGCCTGGAGGTCAGGGGAGATGACTTCTTAGCTGAGCCTGGAAGAGGAAGGCGGGTAAGTTGGCTGAAGGTGGAGAGCAGGGAGCCTGATCGGGTTTTAGGAGCCCTTTGAGGGGAGTAGATAGGAAGGCTCAGGATTGGAGGCGGGGCGGCCAGGGAGGAGGCAGAGGCTGGGCCTGTAGGGGTTAGTGGGAACAGGTAGTGGGAACTGGTAGGCAAACGCTGGGATGGCCCTGAGATGGGAGTGGGTTTGGGGGCAATGTCAAGGATCTGATGCCCAGACAGGGGTCCCTCCAAGGCCCAGATGCGGGGGTGAGGGGGCCGGCAAAGGGAGCCATGCACATGCCTCCTGAGCAGGCGGACAGCCCGACAGACGGCCTTTATCAGCTCCAGAGCCTCGTTTAAAATCGCACCGTGGCGGCAACAAAAGCAATTTGCCTTGTGAATTTTCATTCTGAATGGATGATCTGCTTTTAATCAAGCAAGGCGTCCCAAAACGCTCTTAATTACCCCGAGTCAAGGGCTCGGCTGTCATTTTGATGTCGAATTTTGGGCGGGCAGGCGTGATTAGATTTTCACAAAACAGGTTCTGGGGAGATACGGCTGGAAGAGAAGGATGTTGGGGTGAAGTCGGACACGGCTGGCCGGGATGTCTAATTTGGAATGGGGGGCGGGGGCAGGGGGTCACGGCTGGAGCCAGGCCTCGGGCAGGGAAGTCAATCTCAGGCTTGATCGTGTGGCCGTGGGCAAGTCCCCATCCCTTTGGGGGATTCAGTCTCCCGTCTTAAAACGCAGCTTAATGGTGTCTGCGTGGGAAGGATAAAATGAGAGAGCACTGGAAAACCTCGCAGCATCAGTTCATTCATTCATTCATTCATTCAACCAATATTCATTTGACCTACTGTGTGCCAGGCCCTGTTTTAGGCACTGGAAACTGAGTCACAGCCAAGACAAGCGACTTGAATTTGTTGATTTAAATTCCCGCCTCCTGGGTCTAACCACAAACATACCACATCTCCCGAATTCTCAGATGCACGATTTTCAAGTTTTAACACGTCTGAGGTGGGGATATGTCTTCTCCGCCTGTTCCGTGATTTAATTGGCGGGGCTGCTTTCTCCCTTAGCAGGATATAAAATAAAGATGGCTCTTCTACTGATCTCATCTCAGAGTCCACGGAACAGAGTAATAAGTACTCTATTCCAGCAGGGCGTGTCTGCAGGCAAGAAAAGCTATGGAGGCAGGAATAAAAGGTGGAGCTTCAAAAGACTTCAACACAAGCCGAGAGAAGCACTGCAGCCCGCGCCACACCGCGGGCCGGGGAAGTGGAAATGTCTGCATGGACCACATCTCACCTGGCTGCAGTGCATTCAGAATACGCCCGACCAGCATTCAGACTCTCAGCAGGGATGGAGTTCTGGGTATCTGGGTTTTGACGTCCCCTCTCACAAGGTCACGGTGAGATGGTGGGAGGAACGGAAAGCTTGGGTGGTGGCTACGTGAGGCGTTCCCGGGGAAGGTCCTGAGTTTTGTTGTTTGAATCCTAATGGGCAGGCTTGAACAATGCTAGGGCTGGCAAACATGCCTCCTTTTCTGCTCACACTGTCAAAGCCCTTCCATTCTTATTACATCAACACATGCTTGGTTTTGCTGCAGTAACACCCAGCCCCCTGTCTCAGAGGCTAATGACATCAAAGGTTTCTTTTCCATTCACGGTGTATATTCACTGTGGTTTTATGGGGGCTGGGCATCTGCCCCATGCTACCTGATGCCAGAGGAGACTGATGGGGCCGCCACGGTGTGGGACATTGTTGGTCTCTGGGACAGAAAGAGAGCTCTGGGGATAAGTGCGCTGGCCCAGAAGTGTCTCATACAGTCCCACCCAGTCCTACCAATCAGAGAAGTGCGGTCCTATCATGTGCCCACGGGACGGTCAGCTATTGCTGTGTGACAAGTACCCACCACATCTCTCTGCCGTTCAGCCACAAGCATTCAGTTCTCATGCCACATCGGCAGGGCAGCTGGCCTAGGTTCTGATCTGTGAATTGAGTCCAGATCTGGTCCGTGTGTTTCTCGTCTTCCTTGGATTAGTGGCTACTCAAGACCTATTTGTCTCATGGCAAAGGCAGGAGCACAAGGTGGCATGCAGGAATAGGCCGTCCTTAGCACCTAGGCTCAGAGTTGGCACACTGTCACATTGGCTCGTGTTGCCTTGGCCAAAGCAAGTTACATGGCTGGGCCTGACATCGATGGGGCAGGGAAGTGTATTATTCCCGTGGAGTTTGGGGAGAGATTGAACGACATTTGCTGAGTAATAATCGAATCTTTCATATCCTAGAAGGTGAAGATCAGGAAATACTTGGTGAGAGCATTATTCGTGACCACACAGAACAGAAGCCATAGGCATCAATGCCCAGGTTCTAAGTGGGAAGTCCAGGGGAAGGTGAGCTTCAGGCGTGGCTGGATCCAGGAGCTCATTTCTCTTTGTCTTTCTGCTCTGCTTTATCTGCCTTGCTGTTCTCGGGCTCCATGAAGCTTACTGTTCCTGGGTTAGGTGCAGCACAAAGAGCCTGGGCTGTGATTTTTTTGTTTCAGGTGTCAAATCTCTGAATAGCATGTGACAAAGAAACAGCAACTTTCATCACTTGATTGACAGGTAAAATGCACAAATTATAGCCTTCTTTTCCCACTGCTCCCATCACTCTCCTGGTCACACTGAGCAGTTCATCTTCTGCAGAAAGCTCTCCTTTCCTCCGGCTCCCCCCTCCCAGCGTTTCTGCACGCACTACCTCCCACACCCGCAACGGGAATCCGATTATACAGCCCAGTGTCGCAGGATCCCCGGGGGCCGGGTCAGAGTTCTCTGCACGAATTCCCCATCCTGTGATCCCGTCTCAGGTCTACCCACAAATGCCTTTGCTTGAACCCAACTTGGCAGTCCCGGAACGTGAGCCTCTTGATTGAAGTCAGAAAAACAGGGCAGCAGTTTGCTTAATTGATTTGCTCTTAATTGGCTGTCGTCCCAGATGCTCCCCGGGGGAGGGAGCAGGGCGTAATCTGGAGCTTACTTTGGGCACCTGTTGACCACCCACCCACCCACTCACCCCTTCCCCAGGCGGGCGGGAGAAAGGGCTGGACCCAGCCTCTCCCAGCCCCAAGTGCTGAGGGCCAGGCCAGAGGGCGTGACCAGGTCAGGCGCGGAGCTGAGAGCACTGTCCAGGGAGTTCAACAGACTTGGGTTTACATCCCCGTTTGGGCCTGGCTGGTGTGGCTCAGTGGTTGATCATCGAACTATGATCCAGGAGATCACGGTTCGATTCCTGATCACATGCCTGGGTTGCAGGCTCCATCCCCAGTAGGGGGCGTGCAGGAGGCAGTTGATCAATGATTGTCTCTCATCATTGATGTTTCTATCTCTCACTCTCCCTGTCTCTGTGAAATCAGTAGAAATATATGTTTTAAAAAAAAGAAATACTATTATTATTTTAAAATAATATACTTTTATTGACTTCAGAGAGGAAGGGAGAGGGAGAGAGAGATAGAGACATCAATGATGAGAGACAATCATTGATCAGCTGCCTCCTGCACGCCCCCTACTGGGAATGGAGCCTGCAACTCGGGCATGTGCCCTGTACCAGAATTGAACCTGGGACTTATCAGTCTGCAGGCTGACACTCTATCCACTGAGCCAAACTGGCGAGAGCAAAAAAGGAATATTATTAAAAATAAATCCCTGTTTGGGCACCTATCCAGTGTAGCCATAGCTAAGCCACTCTGCGTACCTCAGTCTCTCCATCTGTATTCACTGAGGAGGCAGCAGCGTCGAGCTCACATGGCTGCGGTAAGGAGCTAATACACGAACAGCAGGGGCCAGCCAGCCTTTTCTGTGAAGAGCCAGAAAGGCAGCATTCCCGGCTCTGACGACATCGGGTCCACTCCGCCATGTTGTGTGGAAGCCGCCAAGTGTCGGTGAGCTGGGCGTGGCCGGGCGCCAATGAAACCTTATTTATGGACACTGAAATTTGAATTTCTTATCATTTTTTTTGTCCCCAAATATTATCCTTTCATTTTTTCCCAACCATTTAAAGAAGTCCAAAACAGGCCCTGGCTGACCCCTGATGTGTACACAGCATTGACAATAGTCCTCAGCTCATGAAGTCCTCAACTGGCCTGGCCGAGTAGCTCAGTTGGTTAGAGTGTCATCCCGTTACCCCAAGGCTGTGGGCTCCATCCCCAGTCAGGGCTCGTACAAGAATCAACCATAAATAAGTGGAACAACAAATCAATGTTTCTCCTCTCTCTCTCTCTCTCCCTCTCTCTCTCTCTCTCTCTCCCCCCCCCTCTCTCTCTCTCTCACATCAATTTAAAAAAAAAAGAAAGAAAAAGAAGGGTCCTGGCCAGTGTGGCTCAGTGGTTGAGCGATGTCCCAGGCTGAAGGGGCGCTGGTTCATTTCCTGGTCAGGGCACATGCCCAGGTTGCAGTTCAACCCGCAGTCGGGGTGCGTACAGAAGGCAACCGATCGATGTTTCTCTCACATTGATGTTTCTCTCTCTCCCCCTCTCTCTAAAAATCAATAAAAACATATATTTTTTTATAAAAGTGCTCAACAAATACTTACTCCTGTTACTGTGGTTTAATGTAGGGTCGTAAGAGGGGTCTCAGAGTTAAGGGGTGAGAATGAAGGAGGACCTCAAACATCGACTTTTCAAATGAGGCTGCTCCTCTTCCCAGCCATTGCACTCAGAGAAAGTGGTTTGGCCTCTGAGCCTCAGTTTCCCCATCTGTACAAGGGGTATGGCATTACTTCCCGAAGGCAAAGTAACGACGCATCCCTTCACCCTCTTTTGTGACTATGCTGCTCTGTCAGGCATGCTCATCTCTGCCCTTCAGGCTTCCATGACCTTGCTCTCGAGGTCCCTTCACCCAGAACGTCCCCCACTCTCGCCCCCCATCTCACCGTTGCCTCTGTCTCATGCCTGCGGGTCAGCACAGAGGCTGCCTCCTCCAGGAAACCTTCCTCAACCCCCAGGGTGGACCAGAGAGCTTCTCTGGGCTCCCCCTCGGTCCTGTGCACCCTCGGGCCCATCACAGCAGATGCCACACTGGGCTGGGAGTGTCGGTGCTACACCAAGAGGACGCAGGGTTGCGTCTGTTCTGGGTACAAAGCTGGCAGGGAGGGGACACTACAAACAGGTGTGTCCCCCCCTGGACAAGAGGGACACTAGTAAGTGTAGGTGGCTTATGAGATGTTATTTGTTGGCCCACACAGGTCATTACATTACACTGAAGAAAGAACATTCTTTTCAATTCTCTTTCAAACCCCGCCCCCTCCCCAGCCACACTGTCCAATACAATAGCCATCGGCTACACATGGCTATTTACATTTAAATTGATTACATGAAATTGGATTGAAAGCAGGTTCTCAAAGAGTTATTTGTACACCCACGTTCATAGCAGCATTACTCACCACAGCCGAGGGGTGGAGGCAACCCGAGTGTCTGTGGACGGATAAAGGATAAACACAAGGTGGCCCATCCACACAGTGGAATATCCAGGCTTCACCAGGAGGGAAATTCTGACACTTGCTACACGTAGAGGAACAGGGAGGGCACTGCGCTTAGTGAAAGAAGCCAGACACAGAGGACAGATACCGTGTGATTCCGCTCACGGGAGGTCCCTACAGGAGTCAGATCCATCGAGACAGGAAGTAGCAGGTGGGAGCCAGGGGTGGGGTTGGGGGGTGGGGAGGTAGTGTTTAATGGGGGCAAAGTTTCAATTTGGGAAGATGAGAAAGCTCTGGAGACGGATGGAGGTGATGGTTGCACAACAATGCAAATGCAGTTAGTGGGATGCACTTAAAATGCAGTTAGAAGTTTCTGGGAATATGTCCTAAGAATCCTGAAACACCAGTCAGAAAGAATACATGTAGCCCTAAGATCTGGAAACAGCCCAAGGGCCCATCAGTAGAGGAGTGGATAAAAAAGCTGTGGTACATTTACACCATGGAGTACTATGCAGCTGTAAAGGAGGAGGATCTCTTACCCTTTGCAACAGCATGGAGGGACCTGGAGAGCATTATGCTAAGCAAAACAAGCCAGTCGGAGAAAGGTAATATCACATGATCTCACTTACATGTGGAATCTAATGAACAAAATAAACTGACGAACAAAACAGATCCAGAGGCATGGACGCCTTGAACAGACTGACAGACCTCAGAGGGGCGTGGGGGACAGGAGGGATTAATCAAAGAGCTTATATACACACTAGAGGCCTGGGGCACGAAATTCATGCGGGGGGGGGGTCCCCTCAGCCCCAGCCTGCCTGCTCTCAAATACTGGGAGTCCTCATGCCCCTAACTGCCACCCTGCCAGCCTAATCGCCCCCAACTGCCCCCCCCACCTCGCTGGCCTGGTCGCCCCCTCGCTGGCCTGGTCGCCCCATGCAGCCTGCTGTTCAGTAGTTTGGTCGTCCCTCACTAACCCCGCTGCCGGCCTGGTCGTAGGCAGCCATCTTGTGAGGGTGTGATGTCAATTTGCATATTACCTCTGTATTATATAGATAGCATAGCCCATGGACACAGACAATAATGGGGTGAAGGCCTGGGGTAGGGCAGGGCTGGGTGGAGGGGGGCTGAAGAGAGAAATGGGGGACATCTGTAATACTGTCAACAATAAGGAATGGTTAAAAAGGTAAACTTTATGCTATGTAGTTTACCACAATTTTAAAAAATTAGATACATCCATACTTTTGAAATGCAGTTCCGCATTTGCGTTGGACACGTTTTAACTGCTCAGAAGCCGCATGTCCCTGGTGGCTCCCATAATGGACAGGACAGATACAGGCCATTTCTTTCATGGCACAGAGTTTATTGAGAGTGAGTTAAAGTCTCTTCACAGGCCTAATATTCCTCTTAAGGAGCGAGGAGGCCCAGGGCACACAGCTTGTGGTGGCAATAGGGAGACTCTATTAAACGGGTTTTGTTTTCACTGTGGATCAGTCAGCTCTTCTCCTCAGAGGACAGAGGGCGCCTGGGAACAGCTGAGTCAGGTCTCTCCTCTGTTCACCACCCCCCAGGCCTCCCACACCCTGGAGGTAAAAGCCCCAGTCCTCTCCACAAGGCCCCGTATGGCCTTCCCCCTCCTCTCCCTGCCTCATCTCCTCCCTCCTCCCCCTCACTCCTCTCCTCCAGCCACATGGGCTTCCTAACTGTTTCTCCAAAACACCAAACACAGTCCTGCCCCAGGGCCTTTGCACGGGCTGTTCCCTTTGCTGACAAGCTGTTCCTTCAGAAAGCTACATGGCTCCCTCGCTCACCCAAATGTCTCTGTGGTGAGAACTTCGTTTTCATCCTAATTAAAAATTGCAAGTCTTGGCCCATACTCAGAGCTTAGAGCCATCTCCTATCCCACCCTCCAGACAAGAGCCTGGGGTTCAGGATCTGGGACTCTCTGAACAGTGCTCCGCGGATGGGGAGTCCAGAATGCCCTGGCCTGCCCATGACCTTGTCCTCAGCCTGTCCTGTCCCCGGATGGCTCCGCCCCCTCCCTCCAGGAGCTCAGAAATTCGCCAGGCGCACAGATGCCAGACGGGAAAATTAATTGGGCCTTGCTGGGGCTGCTCTCCCTGCTCCCGTCAATAACAGCCGTAAAGCGGGATTTATGTGGCCGCGCTGGCTCTGGGTGGAACCTGGGAGGAGGGGCCGTGTGCGAGGAAAGTCAGTCTCTGGCCACAGGAGCAGGCGGCAGCTGGGGCTCCAGGCCCAGAGCCATCTTCCTGCTGCCTTGGTCAAGGCTGCACCTTCCCCGAGTGCTTTTGGAGCATTAACGGTTTTAATGGGGAGGCGGGGGCTGCTTTTATGTCTGTTTTAACCAAGAGGGAAACTGGCACAGGGGGGCTAAGCCACGTGAGGTTGCACAGCCGCTTCTGACACACGCGGCCTTGGCTTAGTCTGTGGGGACTGAGATGTGCCAGGCACAAAGCAGGCAGCTGAGGAAGACGTGCCCAGCCAGCTGGGGGGTGAAAGGTCACTCCGTCCCCATCACACTGCGGGCCAGACCCGCTCTGCTAGTGCACCTTCTTCTCGGCTCCACACAGTCACAGGCTGGTATACCGTCCCCCCTCCCCCTCCCCCCCCACTGCACACACACACACACACACACACACTTTTTCATTTCTTCTTTTTTCATAGTTGACATACAACGTCACAGTTTCCAGTGTAAGTCACAGACTGGTTCATCTGGCCCCGGCTATAGCTATTGACTGGAACCTGCTGGAGGCCTTGGGGTAGCTGATGGGATGCCTCCGTTGTGTCCCGCTCCCCATCCCACTGCCCCTTCTGGGTAGAGGCTCTTCTAGACATCCCTGGGGAAGGAAGTCTGGGTTCATCCTGACTCTGCTGTGTGACACTGGGAAAGTGTCTTACCCTCTCTGGGCTCAGCTTCCTCATCTGAAAAACAGGGATAATGATAATCATGGACCTGAGCAGGAACCTGAAGCAGGCCCAGGCAGGGGAGCATCCAGCCCTGGTGAGCACTCAGCGGCTGACATTTTACTATTATTACAGTTTTTTGTTGCCCTCTAACTGCAGGGAGAGGCGAGACCTCTGCATCTGCCTCTCCTTCTCCCTGGGGCCCTTTCTTCCATCCCTGGACCAAATCCAGTGCCCCCACCCCCGCCAATGCAGGCACCGCCGGGACAGTTTTGATGGACATGTTTTTTGCACAGAAAAAAGCTGGAGGAATTGTATTTTGCCAAAAGTGTCAGCTGGAGAGAAAATATTTCCTGCATCTCTCATGAGTGTTGATGTCGGAGAGCTAGTGTATTGGTGGGGGCCAGGGGTCCACACGATAGGGCCGGCTGCCCCAGTCAGCCCCCAACCACCCCCTCCCCAAACCAACTATGCCCAAGCCTAGCATCCTACCCCCTCCTCTCCGGTCTCTGCCTGTCTTCTCCCCTGGGATAGTCTCCTACATCCACTCTCAGAACCTCATCTCTCTTTCTCCTCAATGAGGAAGTGACATGGGAGCCGTGGCTTGAGTTCCCCTGGAGAAGGGGGGTAGTGGGAGGAACACTCCAAGCAGAGGCCCTGCAATGCAAAGGCCCTGGGGCAGGACCCTGTATGGTGTGATTTGAGAATCCGCCAGGAGATCCATGTGCCTGGAGTAAGAGTGAGCGAAGGGGAGAGAGGGAGGGGATGAGGCCAGGGAGGGAATGGGTGCAGGGACTTTGGGGTCACGGGGAGGACTGGGGATTTTATTCCAGGAGCACCAAGGAGCCCGGGGGGGGGGACTTTTGAAGGGAGGGGGACACCAAACAAGCACCCTCATATACAGAGGAGGTGTGGGCAGCAACCCATCAAAATTCAGAATAAACCAAACTCGGTCTCCGCCGCTGTTCTAGAACGAGAGACACCCCGATCACTTGATGTTGGCATTGAAGTACCATTAAATGGAAACTACCTGAAGGCGACCACCGGGGGGCGCACAACCCCTGCTATCTGTGTAAAGGAAAACTTCGCAGCCAGGATAAAGGATGTCAGCTAGGTGGGCAGATGCTGACCCGTGTCCGGAATGCATGGAAGGGGCAAGAGGAAGCTGCAGGACAATGACGTGGAAGGAGAAGGTTCTGGAAGCATTTGCATCAGTGTCAACGTGACCTATGCCAAGGTAAGAAGATTCAGTTTTATTTTATGATTATTTGTTTTATTCTTGCCTGGCCGGCGTGGCTCAGTAGTTGAGCGTCAACTTATGAACCAGGAGGTTCAATTCCCAGTCAGGACACATTCCTGGGTTGTGGGCTCAGTCCCCAGTGTGGGGCGTGCAGGAGGCAGCCCATCAGTGATTCCCTCTCATCATTGATGTTTCTATCTCTCTCTCCCTCTCCCTTCCTCTCTGAAATCAATAAAAATACAAAAATAAAATGGGACAAAAGAACCCAAAATTTGAGACAAAAAGCTTATGAACCAGGAGGTTCAATTCCCAGTCAGGACACATTCCTGGGTTGTGGGCTCAGTCCCCAGTGTGGGGCGTGCAGGAGGCAGCCCATCAGTGATTCCCTCTCATCATTGATGTTTCTATCTCTCTCTCCCTCTCCCTTCCTCTCTGAAATCAATAAAAATACAAAAATTTAAAAATAAATTAACTAGTTCATGCATTTGGTAGGTTCCCAATGTTTTACTGCCCTTCTCTAGTTCCCAAACATGTCCATTCCAGACGAAAACCCAGGACCCTCAAATATTGCTTTGTAACATTTAAAAATATATTTTTTATTGTGGTCAAATATACAAGGGTGGGCAAAACAAGGTTTACAGTTGTTTGTATGGAAAGAGGCGTGCAGGTTACGATGGATACAATAGCTTCATTAACTCTGTCTCACGTATTCACAACTGTAAGCCTAGTTTTGCCCACCTGTACGTGATACCACCAGCTCCGGTGGCCCAGGGCCCTTAGCTGTGGCAGCATCACCCCAATCTCTGTCTCTATCGTCACTGGCCATCTTCTCCGGCTCTGTGTCCTTCCCTCTTCCTACACAGACAGCACTCAGTGAGCGGAAGGCCCTCCCCAGATCCAGGGTGATTTCACACGAGATCCTTAACTAATTACACCTGCAAAGACCTTCTTTCCAAATAAGGTCACCTTCTGGGGTCTGGGTGGTCATGGACTTCGGGGGGACACTATTCACCCCACTATACGGTGTAAGGTACCTTATTCACCGGTTCAAGGATTAGGACGATAGCATCCTTGGGGGATATTATTCTGCCTACCAAACCGTTCGTCCTGTGTCCCTCCCCTGCTAGTGCTTTCCCATGGCTCCCCATTGCCTTAGACAAAAAGCTGCTTACTGCTGCCCACGGGGCTCTGTGTGGGCCTGAACCCACGCCCGCCTCCCACATCCCTTCTCCACCTCACTCCACCTCCAAGCTGTTCTTCACACAGGCCAGGCTGGTTCCTGCCTCAGGACCTTTGCATTGGCGGTGTCCGCTGCCTGGAACACCCTTTCTTACCCTCGGATCTTCTCACAGCTGCTTCTCATTGGCCTCTTTGGCGATGCCTCCCCAGGCCACGCGCTCAAGCTGCCCCACCACCTCCACTGTCGCTGACTGTAATATAAACTGCCCACCCTGGCCCCTGTCTTCCTCCCATAGCCTGTCTCCCCACAGCAGCCGCCAGAGGGAGCCTGTGAGCACGAGTCAGGTGTAGCCGCTCCTTTGCCCACAGCCCCCCCAGGGCTCTCACCTCTCTCCTGGTAAAAGCCCAAGTCCTGCCTGCTGTCCACAAGGCCATACACGACCTGCCCGTCCCCTCCCCGCCCCCCACACCTCCCCCTCTCTCCCCCTTGCTCACTCTGCTCTAGGCACAGGCCCTCCTCACTGTCCTCCATCAGGCCGGCAGGGACCTGCCCCAGGCTTTTGGCACAGGCTGTTCACACTGCTTGGAGCGCCCGTAGCTACCTCCTTCACTTCCTCCAGGGGTCTGTTCAAATGTCACCTGCTCAGTGAGGCCTCTCCATCGCTGGCACCTTGTACCTCCTTCCCTGCTTCCTTTTCCCCCAAAACATGTATGACCCAGCATACCCCACAATTATGTACAGTGTTTATTGCTCGTTGCTCAATCTCCCCCCTGGACATGAGCTCCTGGGTCTGCCTCCATCACTGCTTGTCTGCAGGCCCAGCCCAGGGCCCTCCAGCCAGAGGAGGGACTCGGAGGAGTATCTGTGTGACCCGGAGTGACATGTGTTCCACCCTGGAGCCTCAGTTTCCACATCTGTATAATGGGATCCTGATCTATCTATTCTTGGGGGTGTTGAGAGTCTTGAGCCACCCCAAGTCTGCAGAAGCACGAGGCCGGCTGGGCTCTGGTACCCAGTAGGCACCTGACTCTTGCTTCCTTGGTCCATCACTGAGACCTGGTGTGGGAGGTGACAGCCCTCCAGGTGCCACTGGCCCTGGCTGTCACACTTGGTAAATTGCAGGCAGGCGGCTCCCACAGCTGCAAAGCCAAGGGCAGTGGGGACGAGACTGGGACTATCTCAGATCCCTCCACCCCTTAGAGAGAAACACTGATGTGAGAGAACAACATTCATGGGCTGCCTCCTGCACATCCCCCACCAGGCATGGAGCCTGCAACCCCAGCATGTGCCCTTGACCAGGAATCGAACCAGCAACCTGCTGGCACATGGGATGACACCCAACCAACTGAGCCACAATGGCCAGGACCTCAGGTCCATCTTGAGACTCAGGGCCAGGCTCAGAGGAGAGGCCTGGGAGCCCTCCTTCCCCCTCTCTGGGCCTCAGTTTCCCCATCAGCAAAAGAAGAGGCTTGAGTTCATGGAGGCATCTCTGGGTTCCTTCAGCCATGCACGAGCCCTGCGTGCGTTTCTGACAAACCCTCCTGTGGCTTTGAACCTCCATATGTAAAGTGCAAGGGTGAAGGAAGAAATAAGGTCTGAGCACCAGGGCAGGTAACCATCCATCTCCTTTATGCACCATGCCTATCTCCCAGGACAGCGCCCAGAGCTCAACAGACAGCAGGGATACCCCTGTCATGATAGCTACATTGATTGGGCGCCTACTGTATATCTGGCCCCACACTGAGAACTTGATAAGACGTTATATCAAACGTAGGCCTCAGACAGCAGCCCGGTGACATAGGTACAATTATTATGCCCATATTGCAGATGGGAAAACTGAGCCAAGAAGTTGTGGAGGCAGAACTGGACCCAGGTCTCTCTGACCCCACGTCTGTGCTCTGAACCGCCACACTGTACAACCCCAGGAAACGTTTGTCAAATAAATAAATGAGTGTTGATTGAGCCTCTGGGAAGGGGGAGGGGGCTCTTGGCCCCTTTTCATAATGGCACAGGGGCCTCCAGTTTTCCCCAAGAATAAGATCATGGCCCAGACCCCCTGCTACTCCCTACATCCTCCCAGCGCAGCTGCTGCCTTGCAAAGACGAGTCAGGGAAACTGATTTCTTTCTTGAACCTGGAGCCAAAGGCTTCCCCCAACCCCACCTCCCTTCTCCTTGAGACCCAGGTGGCAGGAAAAGGAATAAAATATATACAGGAGCAGAGGGAGGGCTCTCTCCATTTGTCCACCTGCAGCCTCCTTTAAAGACAAGCAAAATATTTTAAAAAGCAAGCGTGCCAGCCCACAGGCTGCCCGTGAGTGTGTGCGCGCGTGTGTGAGCGCACGCACGGATCTATGAAATATTTAGGCAGCGCCCAGCCTGTTTATGGCCGTGATTAATCTTGTGTCTGGTTGGCGGAGGGAGAGCAGAACAAAATGACTCTCCTCTCAGGGCCAGGCTCCTTTCCCAGATGGGGCGGGGGCGGGGGGAGAGGAGGAGAATTTGGGAGGCAAGTGGTGGCCTGGGCGCCAACCTCAGGAAGCTTCTTCTAAATGCCCCTGTCCTGCCTGCCTGCCCCCCACCCCCGTGATGGCCACGAAGTCCCCAACCCAGCCGGTACCCTCTGTTCCCTGGGCACTGGACTCAGTGGCTATTTCATTTGTCTTTATAGCTTTGTTGAGATATAGCTGGCACACAATAGACTGCAAATACAGGGATGGGCAAAAGTAGATTAAGTTACCAGCCATCTTTACCTAAAAGATAAATCGTAAGTAAGGGTACAAAATAATAACAATAATAATAATAAGAAGACACCTAATACAAGCAAATCACACAATTCATAGATGACACAATGATAAATTGTTTCGCACACTCACAAAAGTATGCCCACTTTTGCCCAGCCCTGTGCTGAAGGTAGCACACGCGCACACCCGTAAAACCAGCAGGACAGCGAACACGTACATGGCCCCCAAAATGTCCCAGGATTTTTGGTAACAGCCACTGATCTGTTTCAGGTCACTCTGAATTCGTTTGCATTTCTTTTTTAAAATTAAAAAAAAATTTTTTTTATTGATTTCAGACAGGAAGGGAGAGAGAGAGAGAGAGAGAGAGAGAGAGAAACATTAATGATGACAG
>NW_006291021.1:1002203-1004744 GCF_000327345.1 Myotis davidii
GGTGGGCGCATTACGTTTCTAAGTACAGCCCAGCGTGCACACTGCTGCGCCTGGCTTCTTCGGCTCAGCGCAAAGACTCCGGGGTTTGTCTGCGTTGTGCGTTTCTCTACGCTCCGTTCCTTTTAACGACTGAGGAATAGTCCGTGCTTGCGTGGACCGCTGGTGCTTATGCCTTCACCTGTCGGTGGACAGTTGGATGGTTTCCAGGTTGGGGCTGTTGCCGATAAAGCTGCTCTGAACATGCGGGGACCAGTCTCTGTGTGGACACGTGCTCTTGTCTTTCTTGGGTAAATTCCTGGGAGTGGAATTGCTGGGTCATATGGTGGGCGTGAGTGTCACTTTTTAAGACACAAGGGAGCATTTGAAAATGGTGACAGTGCCTGGGAAACACTGGATGTGGGTCACCTTGCTCCATCCGTGAGACGGCTCAGGGACAAGAAGGGGAAACGGGACAGGCCATGCGGCTGGGGAGTGGCAGAGCTGGGACTCGAACCCAGGGCCGTCAGAGCCCAGAGCACCGCCGGGGGGCTGCATTCCCTGAGCTTGGATGGAAGTGATGGGCACATGCAGTGCCCTGCTGGTTCCCACCCCGGCCAGAAGCGATTCCAACTTTTTATGGTGTCATCCCCTGAGAGCCTGGTGTCCAGTAGGTGCTCAATAAGTGCACTCAGAAATCACGGTGCGAGCCTTAAGTCTGGCTGCAAATCAGATCTCATTCCTCCCCCACCTGAAACCTGCAGTGGCTCCCTAGTGTGCCTTTAGGATGAAGCTTAAACTCCATAATGCGACCTAAGACTTATTTGAATCCTGGCTCTACTCCTGTTCCAGCCACACTGCCTCTTTGCCGTTTGTGAAACGCAAACGAGGCCCTGCCACAGGGCCTTTGCACCTGCTGTCCCCGCCGCCCGAACCCGCAGCACCTGTTAGTGCTTTGCACCTGAGCGGCTCCTCCTCCTCCTCCTCCAGTTCCCAGCTCAAAGGTCACCGCCTCAGGGAAGCCTCCCTGATATTCCCAACTGAACCAGGCCCACCAGGCCCCTCGGTGGCACCCATCACCCTTTGTGTCCTACCTGCAGGCCTTTTTGCTTTATCCTGTATTTATTTATGTCTTAAGAGACCCCGTGACACTCACAGAGGGTTTGCTGTCTGCCTGCACCCACTCTATGCCCTGCACCTCCCAAGTGTAAACTCATCTGAACTTCTTACAATTTTGTGTGTCAGGTGCCATCATTAGCTCCATTTACAGATGAGGAAACGGAGGCACAGAGTGATTCAGGCAACACAGCCAGGAAGCATCTGTGGGCCGGTGCATGCGTGCAGTGTGTCACCTCCGCGGGGCCAGCCTGACCCATCACAGCTGTCTTCCCGGCCCAGCCCAGGGTCCAGCTCCGCCGGGGAGGCAGCCCTATTGTCACAGATGAAGCAGCAGAAACCCTAGGGGGGGCGGGAACTTGCCCCATGGCCAGGCTGGCTTGGAACCTGCACATCGGACCTGCCAGCCTATGTCCTTTCCCATCCCTAAGGCCAAAACCAGCCCCGCCCCTTGGTGAGCCCCAAACCTCAGAGTGGCCTCCACGGGTGCTGGCTCAGACTGCGAACAGATGCTCGCTATTTTAAACCCACTGTTTAACTCATTAAGACAGCTGTTTCCCATCCCCAAAGTCGGCGGAATTAGAATTAAATTCATCCCAGAATTAAACACACACATACACACGCACATACCCCGCCACCATTTGGAGGCAAAACTTGTTAGCATTTAGGCAAGCTGTGCTGCTCTGGCCCAGGGCGGGCTGGAGATGTCACAGAATTGATGCCACTCCCCACTGGCTGGTGCGGCTCAGTGCGTTAGAGTGTCGGCCTGTGCACGGAAGTCAGGGGTTCCACTCCCAGGCAGGGCACATACCCAGGTTGCGTGTTCGATCCCTGGGTGGGGTGCATTGGGGAGGCAACCGAATGATGTTTCTCTCTCTCTTCTTCCCTCTTTCTCTAGAATCAATGACAAACATGTCCTCGGGTAAGGATTAAAAAAACAATTCCCTCTCACTTCCCCCCTCCTTCCTGGGGAAGCCTCCCACATAAGCTACTGGCACCCAGATGCTCGACTCCAGGCTGCCCACAGGGAACCCAGGTAAAAAGAATTGATGCCGCCCCAACCAGGGGCGGGCAGGCACTGGTGCGTGAATACCCCAGCTCCCCTGTCCCTGGCGTGGGGCATCTCAGAAGTACATGCTGGAGCTCTAGGGTGCCTCCCGGAGGTCCCGCCTGGGACGAACCCATCACAGACTGTTCCTCGTGGTCCGCAAGGCCGCCGTGATCCAGCTGGTGACCGGGCCGTCCCTGCCGTCCACACAGCCATCATGTCCTCTAGTTCTGCCTCAGACACGGCACCAGTGACCATGCCGCTCCCGCCCCCGGCACAGGCTTCCCCACCGCCTCCCGCTGTCAGCTCCGCCTCACTCCCGGTCTCCATGCACAGGCACATGTGGCGCCATGTGGAGGGACTGCCCATCACCCTCTGGGCCAGCATGGTCTCTCTCAGCC
>NW_006291021.1:1004831-1006648 GCF_000327345.1 Myotis davidii
TCCTCCCTCTCTCCCCTCATCCTTTCCTCTTCCTTTTCTTCCTCCTGTTCCCTCTCCTACCCCCTTTCCTTTTCTTCCTGCCCCTTCTCCTCCTATTTTCCCTCCCTCCTCTCCTGCTCCCTCTCCCGTTCCTCCTCCTCCCCTTCTGGTTCCCCTTCTCCTCCTCCATCTCCCTCCCCCTCCTCCCCCTCCTTCCCTTCCTCTTCTCTCCCCTCCTCCTCTTGTCTTGGTTACTTCTGGGTCTCCAGTGCCCAGCCCAGAGACCAGCACACAGTAGTTGCTAAGCAAAGATTTGATGAACAAATAAGTGAAATTAAATGATGCCAGTCAACAAAGGCCTGATGCCCAGGTGGCACCCCGAGAATGAGGTGTGCTTAGAAGAGAAGGTCTTCCCTCATTTCAGGCTCCCATTCAAACCTCCCTACCTTGGGGAGACCTCCCTTGGGCACCCCAATGACTCTGCCCCTCTGTCAGGCCTCTTCATTTCCTTCACAGCCCTGCACACCCTGAAATCATTTCATGTGATGGTGGCTCATTCATTTATTTCATTGTTTATTGGCTGTCTCCCCGTCTCTCAGCTGAAACATAGCCTCGGTGAGGCCAGGGGTTCTATCTTGGTCGCACTGTGTACCCAGTGCCGGAGCTGTCTCCTGCAGTGTTTTCTGGCTTTAATTATCCCCAGTAAAAACCTTGTGTTGTAGTAGGCAGTTAGACGTTAACCAAAGGGGAGGGAGGAGCCAGTCAGCAGCAGATATCTGATTAAGCTTTAGTCACCTGGACCGCCCCACTAATGGGGGAGGGGTGGGGGTGGAGGAGGAGCTGGTGCAGGGGAAGGCGTTCCACTGGGTGCTGGGCAAAGGGGAGAAAATAAACCTGGACAATCTAGGCGGAGATCAGACCGGATAAGGACGCAAGCCTGGGAGAAGCCGGGAGAGGGATTGGACAGTTGGGAAGAAAGCCTGCTCCCTCTGACGCCCAAGCAAACCGGGGGCGGAACAAAGGCCCAGTCCCCTTTGGCAGCTGCGCAGAGCAGAGTGCAGCCAGGAGCAGGGCCGGTGCAGGGCTATGGGAGCCTGGGGTGCCAGGGTCATGGCGCCAGGGCTCTGGGCCCGGCCTCCCGGTCCTGGTGGGGGCGGGTGAGGGCCTGCAGCCCCGGAAGGACTCCCCCCCCCAGAGACATAGCTAAACGCCGGGTGGTGGGTGAGGCGCGGGGCATGGTGTACCAGGGCCAGATCGACAACATCACCGGCTTCCCTTGCTGGACCCACCGGGAAGCGCCTCTTGGGGTGCGGCAGCCGTTTCAGGGGCACCTGTGCTCTAATAAATCTTGCCACTATCGCTTAAATCTTCCTGCGCACGCGCCCCTGAAGTGCCTTTCCTGGGACTCCGTGGGAGAGCCTGTTTCCTCTGGAAGCACTTGGAGCAGGAAAGGTGGGAAGACAGATGAGGCAGCCCGGCGTCGGCAGCAAGCCAGCTCCTTTGCCGCTGGACACCCGTCCCGCAGGGACCAGGCTGGCCGGGAGCCAGTGCGGGAGGCAGTTGGGAAGCTGGGGCGGGGGGGCCCAGCCTCTGAGCCTGGCACTGGGCAGACTTTCTCCCGGGAGAAGCTGGAAAAGCACAGTCCCAGCTCGAAGGGTGATGGGAGGGCCCAAGGGCAATCGTGTCCAGAAAGTGTTTTACACGCGGGGAAGCTTAGCCAATGCGCCAGGGCCCGGCAGAGCCCCGAACCCAGCTCTCCCCTGGCACCACCTGGGACCACAAAGACATGTCTGGCCTTCAAGCTGATAAAGTCCACTGGGTATCTACTGTGGGGAATG
>NW_006291021.1:1006715-1007127 GCF_000327345.1 Myotis davidii
AGAGAAGACTGTGGGAGAGAGAGACCAACAATGGGAAACATAGATCTAGAGCCCCAGGTGCAGGGATGTGCACACAGACAGGGACGGACTAGACAGAGAAAGCACACCACGGAGACTGACAGCCGTCAGATAGCAACAGAGATTCCAAGACAGAGACGTTGAGAGACTGAGACAGGAAGTAAGAGAGAGCCCTCGCCAGTGCGGCTCAGTGGATAGAGCATCGGCCTGCGGGCTGAGGGGTCCCGGGTTCAATTCTGCTCAAGGGCTCGTGCCTTGGTCGCAGGCTCGATGGAAGGCAACTAGTTGATGTGTTATCTCTCTGACGTCAATGTTTCTTCTCTCTGTGTGTGTCTCCCTACTTCCACTCTCTCTAAAATTCAATTGAAAAATAGCCTCCAGTGAGGATTAACAG
>NW_006291021.1:1007409-1008984 GCF_000327345.1 Myotis davidii
CAAACAGAAGAGGGGAGACAAAAAGAGACACTGGCAGAGAAAGGGGGAGATAGAGAAGGAGGGGGAGACAGGAGCAGGTTGATGAAGAGACAGAAATGGAGGTGCAGAGAGAGGAGAGACGGAGAGAGGGCCAGTGGGCCTGCAGGCGATGACTCACTGGCCCCTTATTACGGACCTGGCAGACCTCCTGTTCCCCCTCCTCGCCCAGCACCTGGGGCAAGACTGCTCTCCGCCAGCCCAGCCTTGTTGGGTGTGTGTCCTGCATTCCCACCCATGAGCTGGACGTGTAGCATTCAGTTTAGCAGGGGGTGCACTCAGGGAGGAAGGAGATGCGACTGACTTCTGAGGCAAGGAGAGTGCACACAGACACCCCCCATCACCCATCTGATAGCCAATGGTCGGAGGAGCCAGCTGCCTCCACTACATCCCCTCTGGGCATTACTGCAGGAGGTCCCCACTAGGAACATTTGGGGGGAGGGATGGGTGCAGAGCAGACGGAGAACACCAAACTGATAATGGTGCCAGTGTCTTTCTAGGAGATTCTGGAAGCCCCTGTCCCCCACGAGGTTGGTGGTCTGGGGATAGAAACCCTCTCGTAGGCAGAACAAGGACTTATTGGTTCATCTCACAGGGGGTCAGGCGTGTGTGGCCTTCGGGCTCAGCGGTGTTTTTAGGGCCCGGTCTCTCTCGTCTCTTTTTTTCCTGCTTTCCTGTGCATTCTTTTATCCTAAGGCAGCATCTCCATCTGTGCTCCCTGGAATCAGACCCCGAGACAAGGATCGGAATGCGAGTAATTCATTTTGGAAGCGATCTCAGAAAACTCCGGGAGGGGAGTGGCGCAAGGAGGGCAGGAAATGGAAGGAAAGCAGCAAAGGACTCATTGTCCTGTGTCAGGGCTCCGTCTGCTGGGGCCTCTGGGAGAGGTGAGGGGCTTGCACCCCAGACTTAGCTCCTTTGAGGGGCAATAGAGACCAGGTATTTGCCCCTCACTCTGACCAGTCATTGGTTCACGGGTGTGAACTGTCTGGCACATCCAGACTTCCCTGCATGTGGGCAGAGCAGGGAGCAAAGTCCCGCCGACACCTTGACCTTGTACTTGTGGCCTCCGGAACCGGGAGGCACTGGATTCCCGCTGTTTTCCGTCGCCCAGCTTGTGGCAGTCTGTTACAGCAGCCCGAGCAAACGAATACGCACTATTTACCAACTTTCTGTCTTTCCCCTCTTTCTCCATCTTCTCCCCATCATCGGCCATGGGTTCCTTTATTTACCAAATATTTCCTAAAGCTCGACTCACCTGTTGTCATACATGAAAAACCCGTATCTCTTGCCACAGAGAGCCGAGGCCCAGAAAACACAAAGACACAGAAAACAAGATGATGGTTTACAATCCCAACGGGACCAGGACCTTTCTCTTAGGAGAATCAGCAGCTGCCTGAGAGGTAGTAAAGGTGGTAGCATCGAGCTAGACGTTCTCCAAAGGATCCCTAGAGAAAGAGGGTTGGAGGGAGCGAGGTCAGATGCTCGCCTTCTCTCTCCTTCCCACACACCCACTCAGGGGCCAGCATCCCCCCCCCC
>NW_006291021.1:1012482-1012723 GCF_000327345.1 Myotis davidii
TGCTCAAGGGCTCGTGCCTTGGTCGCAGGCTCGATGGAAGGCAACTAGTTGATGTGTTATCTCTCTGACGTCAATGTTTCTTCTCTCTGTGTGTGTCTCCCTCCTTCCACTCTCTCTAAAATTCAATTGAAAAATAGCCTCCAGTGAGGATTAACAGCAACAACGAGAGAGAGAGAGAGAGAGAGAGAGAGAGAGAGAGAGAGAGAGAGAGGGACAGACAAACAGGAGAGGGGAGACAAAG
>NW_006291021.1:1013944-1042437 GCF_000327345.1 Myotis davidii
CCCCTTCCCTGACTCTCTGGCTGCCTCCTGGCCTTCCTCCTTCTCCAGCCCGAGCTCCACCCAGCAACCAGAGGGCTCTTCCAAATCGCTTTTTATTTCAGGAGTAATAAGTGAATTGGTTCCCATGACAAAAAGTCAAAGCAAGGCAGAAATATGTGGAGTGGCGTTGGGGAACACAGTCCCACCATATCCTGCCTCCATCCTAAACTTTCCTGTGGCTCTCCGTCCTCCGTCCTCCATCCTCCGTCCTCCATCCTCCGTCCTCGATCCTCCATCCTCCATCCTCCGTCCTCCGTCCTCCATCCTCCGTCCTCGATCCTCCATCCTCCATCCTCCGTCCTCCGTCCTCCATCCTCCGTCCTCGATCCTCCATCCTCCATCCTCCGTCCTCCGTCCTCCATCCTCCGTCCTCGATCCTCCATCCTCCATCCTCCGTCCTCCGTCCTCCATCCTCCGTCCTCGATCCTCCATCCTCCATCCTCCGTCCTCTGTCCTCCGACCTCCATCCTGCGTCCTCCACCCTCCGTCCTCCGACCTCCGTCCTCTGTCCTCCATCCTCCATCCTTCATCCTCAACTTTCCTATGGCTCTCCGCCCTCCATCCTAAACTTTCCTTTGTCTCTCCATCATTCTCTGTGTAAACCCCAAGGCCACCCATGTTCAAGGTTCTGGTCAGGCCCTGCCCACTCTTCCCCAAGACCCTCCCTCCCGCCACTCCAATGGCTTGCCATGTTCAGCCCCTCAAACCCTCTCTCCCTATCTCTGTACCTCGCTCACCTCAGGACCTTTCCACATGCCATCCACGCCCGGGATGCCGTTCTCTGCCCCCTTGCACGCGTTCATCCTTACTCACCCCCAGTTTGATCGCGGTGAAACCTTGCCTTTGGCTGCTCTCACCCAGTGCAGATCCTGGGACAAGGGCTCCAGTGTGTTCATTGCCTACATCTGCCATAACAGAGTCCCACTCACTGGGGACTTAAAGCAACAGGCGTTTATTCCCTCACAGCTCTGGAGGTGGGGAGCCCAAAATGAAGGTGTGGGCAGTATTGGTCCCTTCTTGGGGGCTCAGGGAGACTCTCTCCTGGCTTCTGGCCGTGGCCACAGCCCTCGGCGTCCGTGACTTGCAGAAGCCTCCTTCCCGTCTCTGCCTCGGTTGTCACATGGCCTTCTCTGTGTCTCTTCCCCTTCGCAGGCTGAGGGCCGCTGTGAGAGGTGTTAGACCAGAGGTTCTCAACCTGTGGGTCGCGACCCCTTCGGGGATCGAATGACCCTTTCACAGGGGTCACCTAAGACCATCGGAAAACACATATATAATTACATATTGTTTTTGTGATTAATCACTATGCTTTAATTAGGTTCAATTTGTAACAATGACATTGGGGGTCATCACAACATGAGGAACTGTATTAAAGGGCCGCGGCGTTAGGAAGGTTGAGAACCACTGTGTTCGACCAACAGAGAAAAAAACTAAAGAATAAGTGGTCAACTGGCAAAATGCAGCTGAGAGAGAACTCTGTTCCCAGCAGGAGGAAAGGCATTTGCAAAGCTCTAGAGGCCAACCAATCATGATGTAGGTGGAGCCTTGAAACGCATCTGGTTTTTGAGGTTGGCAGGGGCTCAACAGGGGGGTGGGGGGGCACAGGGAAGAGGGTGGGCTTTATCTGGAGGCGGTGGGGAGCCATGGGAGAGTTTAAAGCATGGGAGAGGTCAGAAGACTGGGATTTTGGAAAAATCCCTGACTGCCATGTGGTGATGAACGGGAAGGGTTGCAAACTAGAGGCAGGTCTGTTCTGGGGGGAATGACAAAGTCAGACCCTAGGGTGAGCAGCAGTCATGTTATTACCTCATTTAATTTTCACACCACCCGTTCTATAAGACCGGTTACTTATCATGAAGCCCATTTTACAGAGCCGGAAGCTGAGGCCCAAAGAAGGTAAGTGATTTACCTACATCACACAGTTGAGCCAGGAATCAAGGCTTGAGCAGGCTGCCTAGTTGAGTAGGAGACAGACTCAAGGTGGGATATTTTGGGGATAAGAAGTGGGGAGGACGTGAGGCTGATGCCCAGAGTTCTGGCTGAGGAATGGGGAACAGAGCGTCAGCTGGAGAGAAACCTCTAAAGCAAGAGAATAAAGCGGGTGCAGGAAGCCTACCAGGCAGTGAGGACATGTGGCCACCACCCCGGCCAGCCCCACCTTGACCCTGGCCCTTCTCTCTCCCTTCAGATCAAGTCTAGTTAGACTCTGAGAGCATATGAACTCAGATTCTCCCTGGGTCACGAGAGATAGCGGCACAGGGAGAAAGGTCACTGTAGACAGAAGAAATAGCCTGTGCCAAGGTCCTGGGGCAGAACCGTGCTCGGCACGTTGGAGGAATAGAAAGGTAACATTGGCACTTTCTTTGTTGGGTCACTGAGAGGCACAGGGAGATGATGCCTGTGGAGTGTGAGTGTGAGTCCTGGGTCTGTGCCACTCGGGGCCACAGGCTCACCTAAGGCCTCACACCATAGAGGAGCTGGGGTGCTCTGAGACTCCCAGAACACTTTCTGAAGACTGCCCGGCCCCCCGGTCAGACACCTGGGAATTCTATCTCGGCTACAGGCTCAGGCCGCTGGGGGCAGAATGTCAGTGGGTGATGTCACAGAGGCTGGAGGCATCTAGAACCCTGAGGGGTCCTGGTCTCGGTGCCATCTGCCAGCCAGGCCACCTGGCAGGTCAGTTCCTCCTGAGACCAGCCTTCAAAGACACAATGCAAAGGCGCCTGCCACCCGGAGCAGGTCCTGCCTAGGGCCGCCCAGGTCCCAGCCGCTCTGCTCACCTGCCTCTGAGCCTCCCATTTGAGCTACTTCCATTCCAACCTGGGAGGCCCCGGAGATGCCCAAAGGCCTCCCATCTGCCATCCCCAGTGGGACCTAGTTCACTCGGAGCCGGAGGCGGAGGAAGGGTGAGGTGGCCATGGGGCGGCAGCGGCGGGCCCTGGCCCTGAGGGCGGTCGAGGCCTCCCTGGTCCTCTTGGCGCTGCTGGTGCCCTCGCAGGCGGTGGTGCGGGCCGTGCTGGATGGCAACGCGAGCACGGTGGACTTTGCGGACTTGCCGGCCATGTTCGGGGCGCCCCTGGCCCCCGAGGGTGTGCGGGGCTACCTGATGGAGGCCAAGCCGGCTAACGCGTGCCACCCCATCGAGCGCCCGCCGCCGGTGGGCAACGGCTCCCTGGGCGCCATCGTGCTCATTCGGCGCTACGATTGCACGTTTGACCTGAAGGTGCTGCACGCCCAGCAGGCCGGCTTCAAGGCCGCCATCGTGCACAACGTCTTCTCGGACGACCTGGTGCGCATGGCCCACGTCTACGAGGCCCTGCGGCACCAGATCTCCATCCCCGCGGTGTTCGTGAGCGAGGCCGCCGCGCAGGACTTGCGGGTCATCATGTGCTGCGACAAGTCCGCCCAGGTCCTCTTGCTGCCCAACTACCCGCAGTGCCCCGACCTGGACTGCCACCCCGTGCTGGCCATCTCCTGGGTCCTGGGCCGCACCCTGGCCCTGCTCATGTCCACCTTCTTCATCCTCCGACACCTGGGGAGCTGGCTGTGGTCCAGGTGGGCCTACGGGCCCGCCGCGGTCAAGGAGCCGGCCTGCCGGAGGGCCCAGGTCCGGACCTTCACGCGGCTCAACGACGTGTGCGCCATCTGCCTGGACGAGTACCAGGAGGGCGAGCAGCTCAAGATCCTGCCCTGCTCCCACACCTACCACTGCAAGTGCATCGACCCCTGGTTCTCCCAGGCTGCCCAGCGCGCCTGCCCCGTGTGCAAGCAGTCGGTGGCCAGCACGGAGGACAGCTCCGACTCCACCATCGACAGCTTCTGCGACGAGGAGCCCGCCCTGCTGGGCCACCATGCCCCCATCTGCGCCATCCAGGCCCGGCTGCGCTCCCGGAGGCTGGCGCTGCTGGCCCGAGCCAGCCCACACCCCTCCGGCAGCCCCACCTCCGTGGGGAGGGCCGAGGCGGCGGAGCCCCCCGAGCGGCCCCCAGACCCACTCTGAGGCCCACAGACTGTGGCCGGCGAGGGGTGGGCTGGGGAGGGTAGCGATAAGTGTTTTAGTCTGGAGAGAATAAAAATGGGTTTGAAAGCCGTTTGTGCCCTGGCTGCTGTGGGGCCACCCGCCTCTGGCCCCTCATGCCACCCCCGTGATAAAGCCAGGGGAGCCCACGGCCGGCCGCCATGGTCTGTGGTGAGTGAGAAGATGGGCCGGCGGGGAGGCGGGAGGTAAGGCCTCTGGGTCCATCCCCCGTGGGGGCCATGCCCAGGCCCGTGCCTCGGCTCCAATCCTGGGCGCATGGCTGCTGATATGTTTATTCATGATTCACTTAAATGTTTAAAAAAAAATAAACTTCTCATTTTGGAATCATTTTAGATTTAAGATAAATAGCTAAAGTTCTAGCGAGTTCTCACGTGCCCTCACCCGGCTTCCCCTGATGTTCACATCGTCCATAGCCCAGCGTGTTCGTCATAACCAAGAAGGCAACATGGGAGCCTGTGATGGACGGAACACCGTCTTTAATTTGAATTTCCCCCATCATTCCAACTTTTTTTTAAATATATATTTTTTTATTGATTTTTCACAGAGAGGAAGGAAGAGAGATAGAGAGCTAGAAACATCGATGAGAGAGAAACATTGATCAGCTGCCTCCTGCACATCTCCCACTGGGGATGTGCCCGCAACCAAGGCACATGCCCTTGACCAGAATCAAACCCGGGACCCTTCAGTCCGCAGGCCGACGCTCTATCCACTGAGCCAAACCGGTTTCGGCCATTCCAACTTTTGATACTGGAAAATGTCAAACACACCCAAAGGAGAAAGAATAGAATAATGACCTCCCCCCATCCCATTACTCAGATTCAACAATGATTTCCTGTATTTTCTCCACGTTCACTCACTCCCTGCTCCCTTGCTATGTTGATGCAAATCCCAGATTTTTTTTTTCATCTGTAAATGTTTCAGTTTGGGTAGATAAAGCAGTAGTTCTCAGCTGGGGCGGGTATTTTCTCCCCAGGGGACACTTGGCAGTGTCTGGGCGGTTTGGAAGCCATCACGGGGGCCGCTATTAGCTTCTCGTGGGTGGGAGCCAGGGATGCTGCTCAATGACCAGCCCCAATGTCCACAGTGCTGAGGGGAGAGGCCGTGCTCTTTATGATAACGCCTCTCAAAAAACAACCCCACAAATACCAGTATCATGTTCAAAATAATGATTCCCCTGGGGGCACCTGGAAGTGTGAGCAGTCCTGGTGTCCGCTTCTTTTGTTTGTCTGAGTCAGGGTGATGGGCTCCTAACTCCCGTAATGGGGAGCTTTCCCCTCCATCTCTCTCTCTCTCTCTCTCCCTCCCTCTCTCTCGATTTTTCCTTGCTCTTTACTTGGTGAAGCAACTGGGTCATTCGCCCTTTGGTGATGTCCTTGGTTGTCTGGGTTTTGCCAATTGGGTGTCCCTGTGGTGTCATTTAACATGGTCCTCAATCCCCTATATTTCCTGTGAATTTCTACTTGGATTCAGAGACCAACTCAGATGTGGTTTAATTTTATGGTGAACAAACAAGGTGCTTCTTCGGTCCCTAGCACGCCCCCTTTTGTAGAAGACTTGGGCCACTTTAAGGGTTCTTCTGGGATATGAGTGAGGGGCTCTTACTTGGCCATGGAGCAAGCATGATCAGGGAAGTCACTGCTCTGAGACTGGAATAGTGAGGAGGTGAGGATGCAGAAGAGTGTACCAGGCAGGTGGCACAGCACGTGCAAAGGCCCTGAGGCAAGACTAGGTCTCATGTGTTGGGAGGAATAGTGAGGAGGCCCATGTGACCAGAGCACAGTGAGGGACGGGGGGCGGGGAGAGAGGTAAGGGCAGGTGTGTGCAGGGCCTTATAAAGCTTGATAAGGAATTCAACTTTTATTCTGAGGAGATGAGTAAAACCATTGGAGGTTTGCAGTAGCTAAAAAAAAAAATAAAAAAAAAAATTCCTGTTAGCAACAGTTCCAGGGCTCTATTTTATAAATGAGGCAACTGAGGCCCAGAGAGGCCAAGCCGCTTGCTTGGGATCACACAGTGTGTGGCGGTGATGGGATTTGGAGCCTGTAGTCTAGTCTTGGTGGATTCACAAGTGAGTGCTGGCATGTACTCAGAGGCTTTCCTTTTTACACACATAAGTGTTTTCCTCCCTTGCTTTGCTGGAGCTGAGAACCCCTGAGGCGGTTTAGGGGAAGCTTTTCCCTACTCTGATTGACAAAGGCAATGATGGGCCCTCGGTCAGGCTTTTGTGTGTGCTGGGGCTGACCAACCAGCGCAGCTTCAGCACCTGGGGCATCAATAGTCAGTTGGGGGAAGGCATGGAGGCCCCAGGTGTCCAGAGCCCAGGCTCCTGCCCCCTCATTGCTCCGCATCCTCAGCAGGTGGGACAATACTATGTATTGGAGGCAGTGAGAACGGCACCAGGTGTTAGGCCGGTGGAGTCAGACTGGACCTGGGTTCAGCAACCGCGGTACTTGGGTTCTGGCTAGGAAAGCAGTCAGAGCCAAGCCTCGAACTATAGGAGACCGTCTATTTAGAAGATCACAGAGGTGGAAGAAACGGGCCCAGGAAACAAGTTACAGAGGCAAAAGAAGGTGTTGGTAAGGAGGGGGGTAGGCAGGGAGGGGGATGGGGAGGGTAAGGCTCCTGGGAGGGAGAGCGCACTGGTCCCCATCCTAAGGGTTTTGAGGGTGGAGAGTTTAGGGGAGGTCCGGGGGGAAGATCTCAATAGAATATCAGCCACTTTCAGACGTGTCCTTTCAGGGTCTAGGTCTCCACTGATTGATCGGTGCCGGGACAGGGCGTCATTACTCAATGCAGCTGGTCCTGAGGGCAGGCTGGCATCGCTTGTCTGATTTTTCTGCTTTTCTGGGCCTGGAGCTGAAATACAACCGAAGCCTAGATGTTATCTCTGGAGAGGAAAGGTCAGGGGCCTAAACAATACTAGTGAGACACTAGGAGAGGAAGGCCCCCCTGGGAGCGAGGTCCCACCCTACAGTTGTCCTTTGCTAGACCCCTGGAGCTTTCCACCCTGGTGACCTGCTGTACCTGGCCCATCGCGCTCGCTCTGCGCGTGTCTGTCTGCCTACCACAGTACAGCTGCTTGAACTCCAGCCCTCACATCCGCATGCCCGTCAGGAAGAGGGGTGAGGAAGGGCTCCCCTCTCTGAAGACATTTCACAGAAATTCCACACATCGCTTCTGCTCACAACCCATCGGCCAGAACGTAGTCACATGGCTATCCTTCCTGAAAGGAAGCTGGGAAGTGGAGTTTTTATTCCGAGTGGCCAGCAGTTCAGCTGAAAACCATGGGCCCTGTTATTATGGAAAAGGAGAGGCCAGGTGTTAGGAGTGGCCAGCGTTGCCTGCCTTTTAGATTCCTGGATGGTCACAGGCACCACAGGGGACCAGGTACATCCCAGGCACCCGACTTCTTCCCACTATTAAATCTTTCTGAGCCTCAGTGTCCCCATCTGTAAATAGAGGGCAGTGACAGCACCTGCCCTGCAGGGTTCCTAAGCATGGATGGTTGTACATAGTGCCTGACACCTACTAAGTCAGCGGTTCTCAACCTGTGGGTCGCGAACAATGAAAATACATTCTGCATATCAGATATTTACATTATGATTCATAACAGTAGCAAAATTACAGTTGTGAAGTAGCAACAAAAATAATTGTATGGTTGGGGGTCACCACAACATGAAGAACTGTATTAAAGGGTCGCGGCATTAGGAAGGTTGAGAACCACTGTACTAAGTGACCTGTCAGTATCTGCCGATCAACTAAGTGACATGCCCACAGCCCGGCTATAAAAGTGGATGATCAGCTCTGTGATGGGAGGAACTCAGGCGCTGTGTTAACTCAAATGGAGGTGCCTGACCCAACCCAGAGAATCTGGAAGGCTTCTTGGAGGCGGAGTCTTCTGAGCAGAAGGAGCAGGGGTCAGTACTGTAAAAAGGGAAGTGATTCTGGCGGCTGGAACAGCATGGGCAAAGGCCCCAAGCAGCCTGAACTGGCATCTAGTGGGTGCCTAGATGCACACAGAGCCCTTGCCCCCAAATCAGGAATTCCCCCCCGGAGAAGGGGCCTTAGCTTCATCACAGCCTCCTCAGTCCCCCGACAGCCAGGCTTGGGCCCTCCTCCAGCCCCATCCAGGGAAGCTGGACGCTGCCAAGGACCGTCAGCCCGTGCCAGCCCTGGTCCTTCCTGGTGGCTGCTCTAGGTAAACACCAGCGGAGCCTCCTCCTGCCCATCCAGGCAGTGGCCCATCTGTGTGGTCTAAGGGGCCGTGTGGCCAAATGGGGGGAGCTGAGACTCAGAGGAGGGGTGACTAGCCTTGGTGCACGGGGACTAGGAGCCGCCAGCATGACTGCTGAGCACACACGGGTGGCCAGGTGCCTGCACGGACTCCTTGCGCCCTGAGCCAGGTTCCTGCGCATACCCCCATTTTCCAGAGGAAGAAACTGAGTCCGTGAAAGAGGATGTGTCTTGCCCAGGGCCACATACCTGGACGCTGACTGAGCCTGGTGCAGTGGGGAGCTCGCTGCTGCAGCGGAGACAGCTTTTCCATTTTTAAATGGCTCCGCCTTCCAGTTCTGCAGCCTGCTGGCCTCCCCTTCCCCAAGTGCGGGTCGTGACGCCTCCTGTTTGTCTGATGACCATACGTGCTGACCACCTCCAGGTCCAAGCCTCTGCCGGGCACCTTAGACATAGCAGAGGCCAAGACAGACCCAGTCCCGGCCCAGGTGGGCCACCCAGTCTAGTGGAGGGAAGGGACCGTGGCAAGGCAGTGTCAGGGTGAGGAGGCTGTGATAGGGCGCATAGGCGAGGGTCCGGAGGGGCACCTGCCCCAGCCTGGAGGGTCAGGGTAGGTTTCTCAGGTAGGGCATCCACCTCAAGACCCAAAGGATAGCCCTGACCGGTTTGGCTCAGTGGATAGGGCGTCGGCCTGCAGGCTGAAAGGTCCCAGGTTTGATTCCAGTCACGGGCATGTACCTTGGTTGTGGGCACATCCCCAGTGGCGGGTGTGCAGGAGGCAGCTGATCGATGTTTCTCTCTCATCGATGTTTCTAACTCTCCATCCCTTTCCCTTCCTCTCTGTAAAAAATCAATAAAATATTTTTTAAAAAAGACCCAAAGGATAGAACAGAAGCAGCTGGGCAGGGGTGGGAAGGGTGTTCCAGGGGGGAAGGAACAACATTGCAAGGACACAGAGTCTTAAAGGCACAAGGGCTCTTAAACTTTTGGACGTCTCCCCAGCTCCAGGCACACACCCACTTGTAGTTATAATAAATAATGTCACTTCAAGTTCCTAACCACGCCCTCGTCAGCAGCCTAAAAATGCTAGGGTTCCATTATTCTAGAAGACAAATGAAAGTAGGTCCTTTTATAACCAAATCCAGTGTCCAGATGAGGAAACAGAGGCCCAGAGAGGTTTAGTGACTTGCGCTGGGACAAGCATCTCAGCAAGGACAAAGCTGGCATTCAAACCTGGAGAGCCTATCTTTGGAGGCTGTTGGCATCACTTCTATACGATCCCCGTGAAGAGTGGTTGGAATGAAGGGGTGAATAGTGGAATGAGAGGCAGAGTGATCACCCCTCTCCTCTCAGGCCAGGGAGCTTAGGGCATCCCTCACCCCTGCCCAAGTCCCAGTTCCTCCTCCTAACCTCTTTTGGTGGGTGCCAATCCTCTCTGATTTGGATTGAGGACCGTGTGTTCTTCACCTCCTCTACTCCACGCCCCCTGCTCCTAATGATAGAACCAGTGAGAAGCAAATTCCAAGGAACCGTTACTGCACTCCCAGCAGCCAATGGAGGCAGCTGCAGTATGGCGGAGGCCACGGAGGCTGGCTGCCAAGATCTCAGCCGAGGCAGCATCTAAAAAGGGGGACGAGAAGGGGATCTGCAAAGCTGACTCATCACCTGGTTCTCTTTCTTTCCTCCTCCCCTGTCCCCGCCTCCTCCCTACTTCCTTCTCTTCCTTGCCCATCCCTTCCAGCCTCCCAGCAGAGCCCAGGAGGGGAGGGCGCTTTTTAGAACAGATGGCTGCCTTCTTTGCCCAGCGCTCTGCCAGTTAACGCCGCCTGTAATTAAACTTCCCACAAATTAGCTGTCAGCCACGCTAAAGGGAACCGTCCCTCTCAAATGCCACCTTGACTTGCTGAATTGTGAGCCTTGTTGACAAAATAATTAAGGGCAGAGGGAGGCGACCAAAATTTGGAGCCTTTCCCCCCTAATATCTCTACCGGTGTCCAAGGCCAAACACGCCCCTACAGGACTTGCAAGGCTTTTTTTTTCTGAAGTCCCGTGATTTAATGCCACCCGTTGTGGGAGGAATGGCTAGTGAGCACCTTGTGGGCCAGGTGCTGCTCTAGGAGCCGGTGACACAACGGTGATCAAGGTAGACACAGTCATTGCCTTCTTGGAGCTCACATCCGTGCCACACATTTTTTACAGCAAAGGAAATAAATGAAGTTGTTACAGCTGGGAAAAAGCATTCCGAGAGAAGGAACAGCCAGTGCAAAGGCCCTGAGGCAGGACCAGTCGTGAAGGGAGCTGGACCAGGTGCAGAGGGAGGAAAGGGGAGAAGTGGGCCAATTTGGGGATAGACTTTGCAGGCAGAAGTGACAGGATTGGCTGATAGATCGTGAGGAAGAAGAGGGTAAGAAAAAGGGAAAGAAGGGAGCAGTCGATTCCCAGATGTCTGGCCTGGGGGCAGAAGAAATGGATAGCTGATCAACAAAGATGCCAGATTCCCATAGAACAGTGGTTCTCAACCTTCTGGCCCTTTAAATATAGTTCCTCATGTTGTGACCCAACCATAAAATTATTTTTGTTGATACTTCATAATTGTAATGTTGCTACTGTTATGATCATAATGTAAATATCTGATATGCAGGATGGTCTTAGGTGACCCCTGTGAAAGGGTCGTTCGACCGCCAAAGGGGTCGCGGCCCACAGGTTGAGAACCGCGGAGCTGTTCACAAAAAGAAAAGTCTTTAGCCTCATGCAGGCCAATTGCCAAGGTCCAGGGAGTGTGGTTGGATGGAGTGAGGCCCCCAGTCCAGGCCTCTGCACCGCAGGCTCCCCTGTGGGTGGGTGGCCCAGCATTAAGGATGGAGGTGAATGCTACCCACACCTGTTAGGATATAATCAGGTCCTGATGGCTGCAGAACCAAGCCCCCAGGACACCCCAGGGGAGACCAGCTCTCTGGGGTCAGAGGAGGGTTATGGGAGCCTCGCCAGGCGGCAGGAAGGCCAACACGGACCTCTGCGTTCTTGCTCCTCCCAGGATACCTTGCAGCCCCTCAGGACAGACTTCAGGCCCCCAAAGCACCTCAGGGCCTTTGCACAAGCTGTACTTGTTACTTGTTCTCCTCCTTCACTACTCCTTTCTTATCCTTCAGGTCTTTGCTCAGGCACCGCTTCCTCCAGGAGGACTCCCTGGTGCCTCAGCCTGAGTTAAGTGCTTCCTCGAGGTCCCCTCCCAGGTCTGTGCTTACACCATTATGGCCCTGGCCACCCTGTGTTGTACCCGCCCGACACCGCGTCTGTCCTCTTCCCCCATGGACTGGGAACCCCAGTAGTCTGGATCTGTCTTTGTCACTCTCTGCTCCCACTGCCCAGCAGAGGTGGTGGCACACCGTAGGCTCAATAAATAATAGTAAATAATAACAGAGCTTATCTGAAACCCTTGGGGCCAGATGTGTTTCAGAATTCAGAATGTCCTAGAATTTAGGAAACTATCGGATGCAGTCAGCATGTGTTATATGGAACTATCCACCAGGGCCTGGGCCAACCCCTCCCCCTCCAATCAAACACAGTAGCAATATAATAGGAACATTCACAAAAATGGGATCAATAGAGCTTATTAATAGCTAAAGGCCATTAACTCTTGATCTCAACGAGTTTTAGAGTCATCCTGATGAAAACTTTCTGTTTTTAGAGCTTTATTTTAAATAACTTATTTTTATTGATTGCAGAGAGGAAGGGAGAGGGAGAGAGAGATAGAAACATCAATGATGAGAGAGAATCATTGATTGGCTGCCTCCTGGATGCCCCACACTGGGGATCCAACCCGCAACCTGGGCATGTGCCCTGACCAGGAATCGAACCGTGATCTCTTGGCTCATAGTTGACGTTCAACCACTGAGCCACACCGGCTGGGCTGTTTTTAGCTTTTTAGATGTTGGAGTTGTGGGTGAGGAACCGGAGCTGTTGGCTTGTGGCCAATGCTTGTTGTGTGCCTTCACCTGCTTGGGCACAGAGAGGCAGTGTTTGCCTTGATCAAGAGCATGGGGTGTTTCAGGGCCTGGTTCAAATGCCAGCTTTGCCCACTTTGGAACTGTGGGGTGGGGACAGGAGACACCACCTTCCAGAACCTTGGTTTTTCCATCTGTAAAATGGACATGATAATGTACCTAATTTGCGGTGCTGTTGGTGCAGAGGATTAAATAATTTCGTTTATATTTAATTTGTATGAAGTGCTTGGAATGTCACCAGGCCACTGTAAGTCCTCAAAAGCTATTTGTAAGCTGTATTTATTAAATTTAAAAAATAATAATTAAATAGACTGGAGAAGACTGAGGATAAGTAAGATTATAGGCACCATAATCACCGAGAAAGCCACAGTGAGCAAAGATGTTCATTTGAAGGCATGTGATGAGACTTCAGGACAAACACAAAGGTGTAGAAAACAAGAAGAAAAATATTACGTTTTCTCTCTCTCTCAATGAAAAACACACGTCCTGCCCTAGCTGGTTTTGCTCAGTGGATAGAGCGTGGGCCTGTGGACTGAAAGATCCTAGGTTCGATTCCAGTCAAGGGCACATGCCTGGGTTGCGGGCTCCATCCCCAGTGGGGGGGCATGCAGAAGGCAGCCAATCAATGATTCCCTCTCAACATTAACGTTTCTATCTCTCTCTCCCTCTCCCTTCCTCTCTGGAATCAATAAAATATATCAAAAACACACATCTTAGGGTCCTTTCTGGGCGGACAGAACTGCTGTTTATAGAGATAGTGGTTACACAGGTGTATATATTTGTCAAGACTCCTCAAACTGGATACTTAAACCTCAATACAGGCAAAAAAACCCCCCACACATACAGATGAATGCCCAAACGTGTGCTTGCAGTTTCCTCCACGGCTGGTGGGAATGCAGCACACCACAGCCCCTCTGGGCAACCGTTCGGCAGCTTCTTAAAAAGTTAAACACACACCTACCATATGACCCAACCATCCTCCTGGGTGTTTGCCCAAGAGAAATGAAAGCATATGTCCACACGAAGACGTGTCTGACAATGTTCGTAGCAGCTTATTCAGAACAGCCAAACACAGGAAACAACCCAAATGCCCAGGAGCCAGTGACTAGCTAAACGAGCCGGCTCCCTCCACACACGGGAATGAGACCCCAAGAGGAGTGAGCTATACTCAGACATGCTGAACCACTTGGAGTGAAAGAAGCCAGATTCCAGACTCTGTCCTGTATGATTCTATTTATAGCAATTTTAAAAATAGGCCAAGGAAACTGTGATGATGGAGAGCAGAAAGAGTTACCTAGGGTGGTGGTAGGTGGGGGGGGCGGGGTACTGGCTGGAAGGGGACCAGGAATCCTTGCCTGGTGGAAGGAGGCATGCTGCAAAATGCAAGGGGGCCCTGGAAAACTCAGCCAGAATTAGTGCAAAAGAATCCAGGGTGACATTCCCCCCCCCCCCCGCAGGAAAAACAAAGTATCAAAAATTTAAATAAAGACCGTATTTGACCTTGCACTTGCTAGCCTCACCTCCACTTCCCTCTCTGGTTACTGGGGTTGGGCAGACGGGCACCCAGCCCTACACTTCAGATTTGTGTCTTTGCTGTGTGGAAGTTACACTCAACGAGAAAGTTAAGAAAAAAAGAGACCAGGTGCACAAAACAACCTTATTTACTCTCGAGAACCCACATTTTTTTTTTTAAAGTCTATTAGGATGAGTCTGGGAGAGAAAGGGGATAAAGGAAGAAGAAAAAAGTATGGAAAGCCAGTCGCGGTGGCGTGGGGATGGGATCAGATAAATGTTTGTTGAATAAATACGGCAGCGAACAGGGCACGGCTCCCGGCAGCACCGGGAGCGCCCAGTGAATAAGCAAGTGAAGAAGGTAGTTAAGAGGTGAGCCTCCCGCCGTCCTCCCCTCCGGCCTCTGCCACCCCTGCCGCTTGGCAGCCTCTGACCGCAGCCTCGCTGCCTCCCCTTTCCACCGCGGCCTGCACCTCCGGGCTGGGAGCGGGAAGGAGAGGTGACGGCCCGGTGGTGGGTCCCTCTTCCCCATGAATGATCCCGGGAGCCCTCGGAGGGCAGGGACCTGGTGCCATTCGCTACCGCTGTTTCCCCAGTGAGCTCAATACACGTGCAACTGTCCTGCAAGATCACAGCTCTGGGGCCTTTTGACTGCTCGGAGGTGCAAAGGGGAGAAGGGTCTTTAGCCTTCGGGCTCCTCTGGGGAGACGGTGCACCCCTGAGCTCAGAGCGGGGCAGGCAGGGGCTCTAAGTCCAGCTCCTTCTCGCCGGGGTCAGAGCCCAGCGAGGGGCATAAGTAGGAGGGGGTCTCACAGTCAGGAGTGGGTACAGGTGCCGCCCCGGGGGGCGGGGGGGCGTGCGCGGGGCTGTGGGACCCCACCCACCTCGCTTCGGACCGGCTCCGCTTTCCTGGGGGCGACGGGAGAACGGCCTCCAGGCTGGCCAATGGGAACGTGGAGTGGGCGCATTACCTCATCAGGCAGCACGGCCATTGGCTGAGGGCTCCCGATGGGCGGGAGCCGAGGAGCAGATGGGACCAGCGGGAAGGGTCTTGGCAGAGGAGGAAGAGAAAGGGAGGGAGGGGAGGAAGCCCGCGTGAGAACACTGCAGTGTTTGCCTGGCTGTGAGCGGGTCTTTATCGTGTGTGTCGCCCTCTACTCCCTGTCGCCCCCTTTGCCTGGTCATCCCAAGACTGACTTTAGGGGGTGAGCAGGAGGGAATGAAGGGTCCCCTCACCCCCTCCGAAATTAGGAGCCCCCTCCCCCAAACACACAAAGTGTCCCCCAGGCAGCATGGACAGACCCCCTCCCCCCAAATCAACAGGACCTCAGCCTGCCAGTCCGCCTGGGACATCACCATTCATCCCACGGGGCATAGTCGGCCATGGAGCACCCGCAGGTTGCAGGCGTGCCTCTCTGGGCCTCAGTTTTCCTCTGTGTGAAATGGGGTTGATAAAAGTCCCCACGTCTGGGAGGTGGGTGCTGTGAAGATCCATTCATTCAGCTAACAAGCACACATTGAGCACTTACTGTATCCCAGGCCCCTGTTGGGTAATGGAGATACAGCAGTGGCCAAGGCAGACCTTGGCCCAGCTCCTTGACCTTAGGCCTGGTGAGAAAACAAACAGATGGACATCCGTTTCAGAGGGCCCCAGTGTTAATCTTATACGGAAAATAAAAGCAAGGTGTAAGGAGAGTGAGTTGGAAGCTGCTTTAAGCTCAACAATCAAAGAGGGCTTCCCTGAGGAGGTGATGTTTAGATAGAATAAAAAGAAGCATTGAGAAGATTTGGGGGAGTAGCATTCCAGGCAGAGGGAGCCAGCAGGTGCAAAGGTCCTGAGGCAGGACGATACCTGGCGTGTTGAAGGAACAGCAGGGAGGCCCATTGGCTGGAGCAGAGGGAGGGAGGGAGGAAGAGAGAAGGAGAAGGTGAGGGCAGGGAGGGGACTGGGACAGGCCATGCAGAGGCTTGTGGGCCACAGAGAGAACTTGGACTTTCTACCCTAAAGGAGGTGAGAGCCTTGGAGGGCTGTGAACAGAGAAGAGACAGGACCTGACTTGGGTGGCCACAGGTATGTGTCCCCTCCTCCCCCCATGGCTGCGACAGGGAGGATGGACTGTGGGAGGATGGACTAGGGTGGGAGCAGGGGGACCAGGGTGGAGGGGACTGCACTGGTCCAGGTGGGTGATGACGGAGCCAGACCAGGGTAGGAGCCATGGAGGGAGCCAGAAGTAGATGAGATCCAGATAGATTTTGGAGCCAACAGATTTCATTCCAGAGCAGGAGTGGTGAGCAGTAGCAGAATAATTGGGTGGCCTTTCCCTCCCCTACTTCACCAGGCCTCTACACTCTAGACCAGGGATGGGCAAACTTTTTGACTCGAGGGCCACAATGGGTTCTTAAACTGGACCGGAGGGCCGGAACAAAAGCATGGATGGAGTGTTTGTGTGAACTAATATAAATTCAAAGTAAACATCATTACATGAAAGGGTACGGTCTTTTTTTTTTTTTTTAGTTTTATTCATTTCAAACGGGCCGGATCTAGCCCGCGGGCCGTAGTTTGCCCACAGCTGCTCTAGACCAAGTGAATGAGTGAGTCACCCCTGGCTGAGAGGGCCGGGGAATGGTATGCCCTGGGCCCTGACTCAGGCTTCCTGTCCAGGCGTCTTTGACTCATCCACACCCCCCAATCCTCACTGGAGTCCAAGTGTGCCCCCCAAGTGAGACCAGTAACACACCACATACCCCTCTACAGGCTTTCTGCAGGGTCCCCCCACCCTCTTGGCTGAGAACCCCAACTCTGCAACCCTAGCCGGCCCGATGCCTAAATCTCCCCTTGGTGGTTAGTGCGGTGTCGTCTTGCATACCTCCAGGACTGGGAAACTCGCTCTTTTTGGCTGCATAGAAGATCCTACGATTGACCCCCAAATCTGCCTCCATCAGCAGAGATATCTTTGTTTTTCATTTTATTTTTAATGCTAAACCAGACTTGTTTGTACACACACCCATGAAGGCAAGCAGTCTTCTGTCAGATGGGGAAGATTAAGATTCTGAAGTGGCTGATTTGGGGGCCTACGGCCACAGGAGGGCTTGCGTTGCTGCCGTCAGATGTGAGGTCTATTCACCTGACACCTCAGCAGGCTTTTGAAACGGCTCTTCCTCCCCCGGGCCTGCTTGCCCAATCCCCGTGACATACACGCTGGCGTTTCAGGTGGTTGGTGTACTTCTGTTTGCCCAGGTACTTCCCCACGAAGGGCAAGAGGTCAGAGTCATTGCTGGCAGCAGCGGTAGTCTTCCGGTCCAGTGGGCGTTTAGGTAACTTGTTCTCCAGAGCAGACTACAGCGTGCTTGCCAGTTCCCCGGTGTTCTCTCAGGCCTCTTACTCACAGAAAGGCAGAGTTTACCCTCTCGTCCTCTTAGATATCTCAGGAATTGCTTCCCATGCTCTCTCTCCACTTCAGTTTGGTCTTCAAAGAATGAGGCAGCGCGAGGTTCTCCGGGGCCTTCAAGGTGATAACAGGCCCTGGATACCTAAGCATCACTGAGGGGCAGCTCATCAGATGCCGCGGGATTAATAGCCACCCGACACTCCACAGAGAGGGGGTGCTGGGCTGCCATCTCAGCTTTAGGGAAAACCAGGCATCAGCTGGGCTTGGCAGAGAGATCTTTTAAAATATACATCTGAGCTTGCTCCCGTCACCCCCAGTCTCCGCAGTCAGCCTGAAGAGACCCGGGGAAGTCTGGTCTCTGCAGACGTCTCCTGCTCAGCCCTCCCAGTCCCAGTCAGCGTAGCCTGCCTACTTCCTCCTCAACCTTTGCACAAGCTGTTCTCGCTCTACTCCGAAGGCCCTTCTCCCTCCCTCCCTCCCTCCCTCCCTTCCTCCCTTCCTCCCTTCCTTCCTTTTTTTTTTTTCTTGCCTGCCTCTTTGATACCTCTTTAGGTGTCAGCCCTTCTAGGAAGACTTCCCCCACCCCTGGGGGAGGTAAGTAACCGCTTCGTCCCTCCCACATACATTGTATCTCCCCCAACTGGCCTTGCAAATTAGAATAGCCACTCACGTGCTGCCCACCTCTAAATTGGTGGCTGCCTGCAGGGCTCTGAAAGTCACCAGCCTCGACTTTTGTGGAAATTTGATTCTCCCCAGAACTGCACCCCCCAACCCACCACCCCCGGCTCTCCCTGGGGGCATCATTAGTTTAAAACCATCTCCTCTGATCTGCTCACCACAGGCCACCTCCCGAGAAGCACTGCCACTTGCCCAGCCCCTTGTGAAGAGTGAGTGACTACCAGCCATTAGAGGAACGGGAAGGGCGCAGCGTTTTCATTCGGCTGCCTCTACAGACTAAACGTTCCCGTGTAATTACAATTAAGGACACACTCAGATGTGCCTGCTCCTGGCTCTCTTGCCTCTCTCCTCCGATTTCCCCCCTGCTTCGGCCTTCTCATCCTTGGCTTCCTTCCCAACCTCCTCCGTCTCCCCACCTGCCTGCCCAGAAACTCCGTTTTTTCTTTCTTCCTGCCTCTCTTCATGTCTGTCTGTCCTCCTCAGTCGCTGTCTCTCTTTCTATAGCTCAAATTCCTTAATCTTCCCACGTCTTTCTCCATCGCTTCCTGTCTTCGCTGGTCTGCCCCACCTTTTCTTTCCGTCTTTGCCCGTCTTCAGAGTCCTTCTCGCCCCGCTGTCTAGGTCCAGCTTGCATTTTAAAGTGCACAAGCCTTACGTGTGTGGCCTAAGAATCATTGCATGGGCATACACCCGCGTAGCCACCACCAGGTCAAGACAGAACGTTCTCGTCCTCAGAGCTCCCGCTGTGCCCCCTCCCAGCCAGGCCTCCTCAAGGGTAACTGTGGTTCTTTTCTTAAATTTTTTATTTTTATTTATTTCAGAGACAGGAAGGGAGAGGGAGAGAGCGATAGGAGCATCAGTGATGAGAGAGAATCATTGATCAGCTGCCTCCTGCACGCCCCACACTAGGGATCGGGCCTGCAGCCCCAGCATGTGCCCTGACTGGGAATCGAACCTTGACCCCGTGATTCATAGGTCAATGCTCAATCACGGAGCCACACCAGCTGGGCTTGTTTTTTTTTTTTTCTTTTTCTTTTCCCACCCTGATCCTGGGACTGAGCACCCTTAACATCTTCTGCCTTCCCCAGGTGCCCCTCCAGGGCAGGGCCAGGCGAGGGGCCATGTGCCTGGGACCCCGAGAAGCCTCCTGTGGATGAAATGGCCCTTCCCAGAAGCCAAGTATGGCCCCCCCCAGAGGCCCCCAAGGGACTTACAGGCCCAGGCCCGGGAGACAGAGGTCCCTGTGTAGCCAGGACACCCTTTGTCCTAACGTTCTTTAGGTCCTGGTTCAAACAATCTGACGTTATTGCTTACAAGGCTCTTATGAAGACAAAGGCCCTCCCAGGTCCTTGACCAGACCTGTAGGTGAGCCTTTTAGCACAGGGGACCTTGAGGGACCGGGGGCCTTCACTTCTCCTTCACCTGTACGGACAGCAAAACTGAGGCCCAGCACGGGACCTGCCCAAGGGCACAGAGTGAGTCCGGACCCGGTAGAGTTAGGACCCAGGTCTCCTGGGGACCAGGGCAGGCTGCTCCCTATTCTTTCCCGAGCCTCAGTTTTTCCCATATGTGAAATGGGAGGTTGAGGGTTGAGTTAGGAGATGCTGGTCTCTTGGCTGTGAATCTGAGGCTTTGGTCCCTGCCCCACTCAAGTGGGCAGTACCGCGGAGAGCGGCAGAGGTGCGGGTGCGTGGGTCGGAAGCTTTCCTCCTGCCTGTAAAGTTCAAGGTCGAATGTGGGCCTCCCAGGAGGGAGAGCAGGTTATGCAAATGCACACCCTCTCCTGTGTAGTGTTGTGAGTTTGTCCGCACTTTCCCTGGTGAAATAAGACACGGGAAGGATAAGTTTTGATAGAGGGAAGGACTGGGCTTCTGAAACGAATCGAATCCTGACTCATCCTGTCGGAATCCCAGATTCTCCCCGACCTGTCCCGCCTCCACGCCTGCTCAGTGGCCCATCCCTGGTCCACTTCAGCGCCAGTCCTTTGCTAGGGGAGTCCGCCCGCGGGGCCATGCTTTCCCTTCCTGCCCGCCCTACCCAAAGCCGCCCAGTCTCTGAAAACAGGGCTTTCCCAGCCTGACACATGTTTTCTCTCCCCGACAGTGACCTAGCCCAGGGCTGTGCCTCTAGTCGCAAAGCTATCCTAATATATAAAGACCCAGGGTCCGTCATGACCTAAACGTCCAGACAGATGACCGAACACCAGGCTAGGTTCCTGGATGGCATGGCGGAAGTTTGTCCTGGGTCCCAGAGGCACGACAGGAGTTGGTCCTGGGTCCCGGTCGCCCATGGTGGGAGTTGCACGGCGTGGCGGCAGGAGGGAGCTGTGGGAACGGAGTCATGCTGCAATCGGACTGGCCTCTTGGTCCCTCCCCCCCATCCCCCAACCCCGGCCTGCAGGCCCAGGGAACCAGAGCCATGCTGCGATGGGACTGGACCCTATCTGAGGGGTCCTGGATTGTGAGAGTGTGCAGGCTGGGCTGAGAGACCCCCCGAAGTGCACAAATTTTCATGCACCAGGCCTCTAGTAATATTTATAATGACCTTCCTCCCCTTCTTCCTCCTCCTCCTCCTCTTCCTCCTTGCATTTACAGAACAATCACTGTGCCAGGCATTGTGCTAATGGCTTGACCTGAATCTTCTTGGATAATCCATTGTTCACCGGACTTTGAAGACAAGCACAACCATTGTCCCCATTTTACAGCTGAGTACACTGAGGCACAGAGAGGGTGCAATATTTTGGCTAAGGTCATGCAGTCAGTGAATGGCAGAGCTGGGATTCGAACCCAGGTCTGGATGACCCCCCGATGTCACCCCGACTGGAAGTGAATGTCAGAACATAAGCTCAGCTTCTCCTCTTCCCTCCATGTGGCTGAAACTGAGTTTACAGACACCAGAACGCCTGTTGTCAGCAGCTCCTCTGGCCTCTGATAAATCGAGAGAATTAAAATCCATTTAGAGGGAAATCTCTAAATAGGTCTGTGTTGTGTTTTGTGTGTGTTTTTTCCTGTCTTTTTCCCCCTGCTGTCTCCGCCTGGGTAATGTATTCCAGGAGCAGAACTGAATCTGACTTAATTGAATTTAAAAGCAGGTATTACATCTGCACCTTGTAAGCAAAGGCGGGTGGAGGAATCGCTGCGAGATGGAGCGTTTCTCTCCAGTGTCGCCTGGATCTTTGTGCCAAGGAAGTGGCGTGGCGAGAATCTTTGTTCAGGGCTACTTTCTGGGGCTCTTCCAGGGCTGGGCCCTAAGAGGGTGGGGTTTGGAGGGGGAGAGGCCATGGGGACTTGCAGGCGAGGGGCTCCTGGGCCTCTGAGAATGGACACAGTGAACCCTGTTGCCTGCCAAGGCCGACTTCGGAGGTGAGGCCAACCAAAAGCTGATGTGTCACCCCCTCCCTGCTGCCTGCTAGCCCCACCTCCAAACCGTGTCCCCAACTGCCCCTTCTCACCGTCTCCCCTGCCTCCACCCTGACCCGAGCACCCATCATTGCTTGCCTGGACTCACTGTTCCATCCACAGCAGCCAAAATGACTTTTTTTTTTTAAGAGACGGGGCTCGCTATGCTGCCCGGGCTGGAGTGCAGTGTCTATTCACAGGCGCAATCCCACTGCTGGTCAGCATGGGAGCTTTGACCTGCTCCGTCTCCGACCTGGGCCGGTTCACCCCTCCTTAGGCAACCTGGTGGCCCTTCCGGGAGGTCACCATACTGATGCCAAACTTAGCGCGGACACCCGATCGGCATAGCGCACTACAGCCCAGAACTCCTGGCCTCAAGCGATCCTCCGGCCTCAGCCTCCCGAGTAGCTGGAACTGCAGGCGCTCACCACCGCGCCCGGCATGTTATTGTTTTCTTTTTAAATTGTAACTCTTTTTTTAAAAAAAGTATTTTTAAATTTATTTCAGAGAGGAAGGGGGAGGTAGAGAGAGATAGAAACATCAATGATGAGAATCACTGATTGGCTGCCTCCTGCACACCCCACTTTGGGGATGGAGCCCGCAACCCGGGCATGCGCCCTGAACGGGAATCAAACCCTGACCTCCTGGTCCTAGGGTGATGCTCAACCACAGAGCCACGCCGCTGGGCAGAACTTCATATCTCTTAAGGCTGCGTAATATTCCGCTGTCTGGATGGACCACACTGTGTTTACCCACCACGTCAGTGGACAGGGGTTGTTTCCAACGTCTGGCTGTTGTGAGTCATGCTGTTATGAACATGGGTGTGCAAACGCCTATTGGAATCCCTGCCTTCAGTTCCTTTGGAGATACACCCAACAGCAGAATCGTGTTGTATGATAATTCTATGCCAGAATGATTTTTAACAAATGCCACTTACTCTCCATTCTAAATTCTTCCCTGGCTCCCTTTTGTCCACAAGAAAGTTGAAACACCTTCCCAGGGCCCTCCAGGCACTGCCCACTTCTCACGCTGCATCTTCCACGACGTTTCCATCTGCCAGCCCCACCAAATTACCTTCACGCGCCCAGGCCTTCACACATGCTGATTCTCCTCCCTCCTGAGGGCTCTTCCCCATTTTGTATTTCGGCTTGATATCTTTTTTAAAAATACATATTTTTAATTGATTTCAGAGAGGAAAGGAGAGGAAGAGAGAGATAGAAACACCAATGATGAGAGAGAATCATTTATCTGTTGCCTCCTGCACACCCCACACTGGGGATCAAGCCCAAAATTCAGGCACGTGCCCTGACCAGGAATCAAACCGTGACTTCCTAGTTCATAGGTCAACGCTCAACCACCAAGCCACACCAGCGGCCTTGGTCTGATATCTTAATTCTGCCTCAGCCTTCACCTCTCAGCTTTTTCTGACCCTGGGGAGCCTTCCCTGGTCTCCCAGGATGGATCAGGCACCCCCTGTGCTCCCGGAGCTGCCCGAGCCTCCCCCACCATGGGCCACAGGCGGCCTGTCTGTCTTTGACACCAGTGGTTGGAGCTGGGTCTGCCTTGGTCACTGCTGTGTTTCCAGAACCCAGTCAGGGATGCAGCATACAGTAGGCGCTCAATAAATGCTTGCTGGATGCTGACATCATTCTCTTCTCCCGTAGACCTTATGTCCTTGGGAAACAAGACACAACCACTTTCAACTTCCTCCATCTCATGGCGGATTTCTAACCGTACCTCGGGCTGTCGATTAGAAATAGGCCCAGTCAATGTGCTTGTTTTTAGCTCTGCAGTACGTCTGTGAAGGATGGGCGGGCAGGTGGGAGTGCTATTAAATGGGGAGGATTTTCTCTATGTTCCAGATTCTGGGCAGACTTTCTTCAAAAAGCTATCTGGCCCGATCTCAAAATGAGAAAGTCATTAGGCACACACACTCGCTCGCTCTCACACACACATTGCAGGAGACCATCTCATTCCTGGGGGGAAAAAAAGCAATTAATACACAACGGCAAATGCCACAGTCTGCGCATGGAGACAGTGCGGCCACCGCCGACAGGGAGCAAGAGGCAATGGTGTTTTGTTTTTGTTTTTCCCCCCAAAGCACGTCAGAGTTCTCCCCAGAAGAGTTGACAACTGAGTTAGGGAGTCGAGAGATTTTCCTTGTGCCGTGTCTTAGGCTGGGAAGCAGTCCCAAGGGGGAGGGGAGGAAGCCAATGTTCATGAGCAGGTGACTGCCAAGGGCAACTGGGACTCAGTGCCAGTGGGGGCTCCCGGGCGATGGCGGAGAACATGCCTTTGAGTTGTGCCTCCCGAGGTACAGGAACCGGGGTATCTATGTCCCTGGCCGAGGGCTGCTCCCTGAAGCATCCCACCTGCCCCCACCCTGCTGAGAAAGCCTCGGCGACGGAGAGGCTGCAACTGCAGAAGGGTGCTGTCGGCTGGCCTTGAAATGTGGGCGCCAAGGGCATGCGGTGGGACAACTGCCGCATCTGCTGCACACAGTGGCATTCACAATGCATCGCCATTCATTTAAGAAGACTTGTCACCTGGCTGGTGTGGCTCGGTGGTTGAGCGTTGACCCATGAACCAGGAGGTCACGGTTCGATTCCTGGTCGGGGCACATGCCGGGTTGCAGGCTCGATCCCCAGTGTGGGGTGTGCAGGAGGCAGCTGATCCATGATTCTTTCTCGTCACTGAGGTTTCTATCTCTCTCTTCCTCTCTGAAATCAATAAATTAAAAAAGATTGATCAGTTCCCTACTGGGTGTCAGGTGCTCTGCTGGGGGCTGGGCCAGTGCTGGTCAAGACAAACTCAGCCGCTCCTTCTGGAACTCGAGGGCACATATCCAGGCAGTTACGTTTCTGGCGGTTAGACCTGCGGTGGGAAAGGCTCAGGCGTCTGAGGCAGCTCAGGGGGGACTCCTCTCCGCCTTGGGCAGGACTCAGGGAAGCTTCCTGGACGGTGACTTCTAACGATGAGTGAGTAGGTGCTAGATGCCTAAGGAGGAGCAGGGCAGGGCAGGAGAGTGGAGTAGTGCTTGGACTAGGAGAATTTTCCAATAGTTTAGACTTTTTCTTGAGGGCATTGGGGAGCCACGGAGAGCGATGGTGGAGAGGGGAAGGGTCAGGCTTATACTTACGGTCGGTCGCTCTGCTGTGTGGATGCTAAGAGGCTGTCAAGGGGGCTGTTGCAGGAACTCGTGTTTGTCTGAACAAGGTAGGAAGGGGTAGAGAGAGGAGGTGGTTTGGAGACAATAATAATGAAATCAATAAGTCTTGGTGAGGGTGGAAATAGGGTAGGGATAAGGAAGGGAGAGGTTTTTAAAAAACATTTTTTATTGATTTTGAGAGAGAGAGAGAAGCATCGATGTGAGAGCAGAACACTGATAGGCTGCCTCCTGCATGCTCCCTACCAGGGATCGAGCCTGCAACCCAGGCATGTGCTCTGACCAGGAATCAAATTGGCAACCTTTCGGTGCATGGAACGGCGCCCAACCTACTGAGCCACACCAGCCAGGGCAAGAAAGGGAGATACTTAGTCTTGTTTCCAGATTTCCAGAAAAACTTTGGAACCTCTGTTGAGTTGGGACACAGGACGAGGAGCTGGTGCAGGGTAAAGCGATGCACTGAGGGGTGGGTGGGTTGTACCAGGACAGCCAAGAGGAGGTGACTGGGAGGAACTGGCTAGAGCTCTGGAGCCACATCTGATTGGAGTGGAGTTCAGGGCATCGTCAGGGGGTTAAAGCTGTGGAAACAAGTGTCTGAATTTGGACCACCCAGGAAGAAGGCCAGAGCATTAAAAAATAATAGCAAATGAAGTTCAGTTTTCTTTTCCCAAAGCAAATGTTAGAAGCCCAGCTCTCTGGCTTGGTGCACCAGCTTCAGTTCTCCCCAAGGTGGTGGTCCCTGAAAACCCATCAAACCTCCCAGTCTGCATTCTTTGGCCTCGTGCCCACGGCTGACCCAGTCAGGGGGCCAGTCGGAACAGGATTCAGCGATTGGCTGAATTCACCTAACCCTAACCCTAACCCAGGGCTATTGGGTGGCAATAAACCATAGGATTGGAAGGGGGAACGGTATAGATTGGTCAAGATAACACTACTTACTGTAATGCACCCGCAAACCTCCATGACTTGATAAAGTTTGTTTCCATATAAAGTGGAACCGGGGGTTTCTGATCAGCTGGCGGCTTTTCGAGACCCAGTGACTCGGGGACCAGCCTCTTCTGTCTTGTGGCTCCTCCGTCCTCTCTGCGAAGAACATGGCCAGGACTGAACGTGATGGGCACATCACTCCCACCCCCGTTCCATTGGCTAAATTCAGTCACGTGTCCACCTCAAACACAAGGGGTGCTGGGAAATGTAGCCTTGCTGTGTGCCTGGAAGAAAGAGGGTGGGGCAGAGCCCCCAGACAGCAGCCAAGTCAGGGCAGTGCTGCTTCCTGACGGCGGGGAGAAGAATGCAGGCTGGGAGAGGACACAAATACCCAACAGGAGGACCTCAACCCCGAAAAGCATGCAGAGAAATTCTCTAATTCACCTCCTGATTAAAGGGACGGGAAATGTCCTCTCTAGTTTAGAAGCTCCTTTTGGGTAGGAACCTGATGTGTCTTGGTCAAGACGTTGTCACTATAAACGATGCCTGGCACACAGTAGGTGCTGGATATGCATTTACTGAATGGGTGAATGGATGGCTAGGTTGGAGGGTGGATGACAGGCTGAGTGGTGGGGAGATAGTGAATGGGTGATGGATGGATGATGGATGAGTGGATAGACAGTAGATGGTTGGTTGGATGGATGAATGGATGGATGGGTGAGACCATCCATTTATGAATGAAACCAACCCTTCTCCATCTTCGGGCTGCACTGATATGGCTATGGACGCCGATAGTGTGAACCCCCCAAGAAACCCCTGGCCATAATTGTAGAATCATGGGGCATGGGGACAGTCTTCTGCTTTTCAGGTAGATGGACGCCCACCTGATGGCCATGAGAGGGTTTTAGGTGCTACATGAAACCCCTTTAAATACCCACCAAGTCTCCCCGGGAGAGAGCTGTTCCTTCCACTTCCTTTTAAAGAAGAAAGTCTTACTTGGGTGCTAGTTAGTCTTTAACGCCCCCCCCCAACACATGGGGGTCCCCCTTTGGACAAAGAAAGAGAGCAGGCCCCAGCTCAGAGCCTCAGAGACAACTGTCTCTTGTCAGAAATTAATAATACGATTTTGTTTATATTGAGTTAGCTTCTACTTATGGTCAGGGATGCTGGCTTTTCATTTATCGTCATGATAAATAAGTCCCTTGTAAGTAGGTATAAGACTTTAAGAGTGGGCCAGTTCCGCCCTGGCCTGTGTGGCTCAGTGGTAGAGCTTTGGCCAGCACTGAAGGGTCTCCCATTCCATTCCCGGTCAAGAGCATGTGCCTGGGTTGCAGGTTTGATCTGCGGCCCATTCCGGCCCATCTGGGGCACGTGCTGGAAGCAACCAATCGATGTGTCTCTCTCACATTCTCTCTGACATCGGTATTTCTCTCTCTCCCTCCCTCCCTCCCTCTAAAAATCAATGGAAAAAATATCCTCCAGTGAGGATGAGTAGCAGCGATGAAAAAGAGGGGCCAGTTTGAGAAAGTATTCAGGGAATGATAGTAGAGGTGACCGGGAGGTGGTGTAAGATGGACGGCGACTTGGGAATCTGAGGCTGGGCAGCCTCACTGTTGCCGTGTGGCCGGGAGCCAGTGGCCTCGCCTCTGCTGGTCAGCCTCCTCGTCGGAAAATGCTTCCAGTAACTCCCTGTGGTGGGTGCTTTGGGTGGACAGCTGAGCTAGCTCCGCTGCGTGGCCCCGGGACTGGGCCTTGGAGCATCTCTGGGTCCGGCCTGCCTCAGAAAACAAGCGGGGATCAGGGTGGAAGCTCTCCTCAAGCCAGAGAGGCTAGGGATCGGTTCACTATGGGTAGCAGCAATCTCTTACCTGTCCAGTCCTTGGGAGACTTGGGGGGTGTCTTTTATTGTCAGGGAGACTGCTTTTAACCTATTCTCAGGAAAGATGCTGGGGCCCATCACCTGTGCTGTTCTTCCCCCCTGGAATAATCCTGTGCACTGCCCAGCCGGCGTGGCTCCGTGGTTGAGCATCAACCTATGAACCAGGAGGTCACGGTTTGAGTCCCGGCCAGGGCACATGCCCAGGTTGCAGGCTCTGTCCCCAGTGGGGGGTGTGCCAGAGGCAGCCGATCAATGATTCTCTCTCATCGTTGATGTTTCTATCTCTTTCTCCCTCTCCCTTCCTCTCTGAAATCATTAAAAAGATATTTAAAAAATAAAATAAAGTAAATAAACCTGTGCACTGATGCTGGACAGAGGGGCATTGCCACCAGGGCAATGTTTTCAAGCACCTGGCAGTGCCTCAGGGAGAGACTTCTGAGAGGATTTATGGGGCGCTCGGGAGAGGGCCTCGTCTGCCCAGGGCAGGGCTTGGGTCCACCCTGGAATGAGCTGTGTGTGTCGTGGAGCCTGGTGACCCTGGGGATGAGCACCCCGACCTTTCTCAAGGGTCTGGCTGCATCCTCTCCTCCCACCCCCCACCCTCCTAGCCCACACTGGTGTGTTTTCCCTAGATGACATTTGGAATCTTTTAATAGTTGTCACATTAGCATACATTTGCATACCTTATGCTAATAGGGCTATTTATTTTTGAAAAAGCACTTTGACTTGTGGGGCCCTGTCTCGCTGGGGATCTCACACCAAGTTTTACCTGGAGACCGTCTACTTCCCTGGAGGGGCGGGTGCTGCATCTGCCAAAACCGGGGTGGGGGGCCACGACCTCCCAGATGCACCCCAGGGAGAGGGAGCGTCGCTGGCCTGGGCCTTTGCTGGGTGCCTGGGCTGAGCTGGGTGTTTGTCTTGTGCCCATTTTGCAGATGAGACGGCAGAGGCAGAATGGACACCGTGTTGGTTGAGTACCAGATCCCCACCCGGGGACACGGCTTCTCCTCTGACATCTGGCTCCGCAGGGCCAGTCTGATCTTCCAGAGAAAAATGGAACTCCACACCTCCCTCCCGGACCCACCATGACTTTGCTCCTCTCGAGGCAAACCTCCTTGAGAGCGTTGTCTACACTCACCCTCCGGCTCTTCTTCTCTAGCAGCTTCTTAAGCCTCCTGGCCCTCCATCATGGAAACGCTCTCTGCAAAGTCAGAGATGGCCTCCCCCCCGCC
>NW_006291021.1:1042987-1045463 GCF_000327345.1 Myotis davidii
GCTGCCCTGTTCCTCTAACACGCCAGCACGGTCCAGCCTCAGGGCCTTTGCACGGCCATCCCTCTGCCTGGCTGATCTTTATATAAGTCATTTTTGTTTCTTGTATCCCCAATATCCCAGCACAGAAAACAATACTCAGCACACAGTAGACACTCAAACATTTAGCACAGAAAGTACCTCTGGAACAAACATCCCCCCTACACACACACACACACACACACACACACACTATTTGTGGTTGTTATATTACTGGGATGACAGGCTATTTCAACTGTTTTTGTAGACTTGTTTTCCAATTTTCACCCCAAAGAATGAAACTCCATTGGGGCCTAAAACAAAAGGAAACGTCAGGCAGCATTGAGGCGGTGCCCCCCCAGCCGTGGGACCCAGGCAGGTGGCTTTTCCCCTGAACCTCCACTTTCTCATCCAGAAAAGGAGGATGATCCTAGCTCCACCCCCACAAAATCCCCCGAGAGCCAACCTTCCGAGTCTCACAGAGCAAAACCCAGGCCGGGGCAGTGACATTTGCAATGCATGAAGTTTAAACATTTTCAATAAAGGAAAACAAACCCGCTGCCCGCTCTCTGATTTATAGTAATCGCACACCAGCGGCGGTGGATGTAATTGTCCAGCGGAGGGGGCGGCAGGCCCTCCCCCGGGCCCCGTCGGGGCTGCGGCCCCGGTCAGGTTAAGCAAATGCATTACTGTAATAACTTGGGAGGCGGCTGAAGCCATTAGCAAGAAGGGAGAATAAATATTATCCCAAGAAGCTCCAGAATCGGCGGTTTTATCACTGAGAATTGTCCCCGTGCTATTTACTTTCAATTTAAATTTTCGGGAAAGTGGCTCTTGGCACATTTTATGTATGAAGGAGAATGACTGGAATTGAAAAATGGCCTGATTCTGCCATCCAGGAGGAAAAGAGCCACGGTGTCTCGGAGTCCTGCTCTGTCCCTCTGACCCGCTCTTAAAGTCTCAGCACCGGGGCCCACGCTCAGGCACTTTCCGGAGGCTGTGGAGTTTGACCGGAGCCTGTTCCAGAGGCCCAGGGATCATGGAGTGAGATATCGCAGGATGCGGCTTCATTTCAGTACAGCCGACCTGACGGATCCTCTGGTCGCCTCTATTAGTTGACGGATGGGGGAAGCTGAGGCCCAGAGTGAGGTTGTCATGGGCTACTTGCCTCTATCAGCCGTGGGCAAACTATGGCCTGCAGGCCGGATCCGGCCCGTTTGAAATGAATAAAACTAAAAAAAAAAAGACCGTACCCTTTTATGTAATGATGTTTACTTTGAATTTATATTCGTTCACACAAACACTCCATCCATGCTTTTGTTCCGGCCCTCCGGTCCGGTTTAAGAACCCATTGTGGCCCTCGAGTCAAAAAGTTTGCCCACCCCTGCAACATGGTTAAGGCCTCCTTCCAACTCTAGCTCCTCTCACTCAAGAGCCTGCATTGGCTCCCTGTGGTCCCCGGGCTAAACCCAGGCTACACCTCACGCTCAGAGTAGGATTCAAAATGGATTGCAGGTCTACGTGTAAAATGTAAAATCATAAAACACCTTGATGAAAACATAGGAGCAAATCTTCCAGCCCGAGAGTTAGGGGAAGAGTTTGCCAGCACGGCCCCAGAGGATGAGCCATGACCAAAAAATGGGTACCTTGGGCCCTGGCTCAGTTAGTTGGAGTGTCATCCTGCACACCAAAGGGTTGCAGGTTTGATTCCTGGTCAGGGCACATACCTAGGTTGTGGGTTCGATCCCTGGTCAAGGCACAAATGGTAGGCAACCGATTGGTGTATCTCTCTCACATAGATGTTTCTTCCTTTCTTCCTTCCTTTCTTTCTTTCTCTCTCTCTCTTTAAAAAAAAATATAATAGAAAAATATCCTTAGGTGAGGATTAACAAAAAACAAACAAACAAAAACAACAAAAACCAACCACCTTATCATGGCCATAATCAAGGGGTCCATGAGTTTTCACTGAGGTGGATGATATTTTGATACATGTGAGAGAGGAACATCAATCAGCTGCCTCCTGCACATCTCCCTCTGGGGATGTGCCCACAACCAAGGTGCATGTCCCTGACTGGAATCAAACCCGGGACCCCTCATTCTGCAAGCCGACGCTCCATCCACTGAGCCAAACCGGTTTTGGCAGGGTGCGGATTTTTTTTTTTTAAAAAAATGGACAAATTGGACTTTGTCAAAATTTAAACTTTTGGTCTGTGGAAGATGCTGTTAAAAGGACAAAAAGGCAAGCCACAGACGGGAAAAATGCTTGAGAGTATCCACAAAGGATGTGTATCTAAGATATACGAAGGCCTCCAAAACTCAACGGCAAGAAAAACAACCCGGTTCAAAAACGGACAGAGACAGACAGACGTTTCACGAAGGAGGATACACAGGCGGCAGATAAGCACATGAGAAGTTGCCCACCATCGTTAGCCATGAAAGAGATGCCCACCAAACCACGGTG
>NW_006291021.1:1045507-1054347 GCF_000327345.1 Myotis davidii
AGAAAAGAGCGGTAACGCTCAGTGCTGGTGAAGACGCAGAGAAACTGGATCACCTATCCATCGCTGGGAGAGTCTGGCAGAGTTTCATTTATTTATTTACTTATTTATTTACAGAATTAAACATGTGGGGCCGGGGGGACCTCATATATACTTGCCATATGCCCCAACAATTGCACCCTTGGGTACTTATCTCAGAGTAATGAAACGTTTATGTTCATACGAAGACCTGTCCATGAATGTTTGGGGCAAGTTCATTTGAAACCTGGAAACACCTCAGATGTCCTTCAATAGGTGAATAATTCAACCAACTTGGGTCCATCCACACCATGGAATACTACACAGCAATAGAAATGAATGAACTAGTGATAAAGGCAACACCTTGGATGGATGTCAAGGGAACCGTGAGGAGTGAAAAAAGCCAGTGTCAAAGGTTATAGACAACCCAGTTCCACTTAATAGCACGCTTGACATGACACAAGTATAAGGTGGAGAACAGACAGGTGGCTTTCAGGGAGGTGAGAGGGGGTGGCTGTGGCGATAAAAGATAAGCGTGAAAGATCCTTGAAATGGAATCTTCTGTGGTGGTCACATCACACACACACACACACACACACACACACACACACGCAAAGGAGTGCATGTAAAACTGTTGAAATCTGAGGAAAGTTGATGGATTTTATTAATGTTAGTTTCCTGCTCAGGTCTGTGGTGAAAACTGAGGGAAAGGTGCATGAAGTCTTTCTGTATTCATTTTTCTTTTTATAGCAGCTTTATTGAGATAACTCATGCGCATACAACTTATCCCTTTAAAGCATACAATTCAATGGTTTTTAGCATATTCACAGAGTGCAGCCATTCTCATAATATAATTTTAGATACTATTATGCTAATATATTTAAATAATATAAGTGGCTAAAAATATTGATCAAGTCAATCAAATTATAGGATCATGTTTAGATAATACAATTTTAGAACATTTTTATCACCCCCAAAATAAATCCATTTACGTCCCAGCCGGTATGGGTCAGTTGGTTGGGTGTTGTCCTGTGCATGGAAAGGTTGCTGGTTGGATTCCTGGCCTGGGCACAGGCCCGGGTTCCAACCTTGATCCCCTGTAGGGGGCGTGCAGGAGGCAGCTCATCAATGTTCTGCTCTTACATTGATGTTTCTCTCTCTCTCTCTCTCTCTCCCTTCCTCTCTCTTGAAAATCAATTTTGGCCCAGCCAGCATGGCTCAGTGGTTGAGAGTCGACCTATGAACCAGGAGTCACAGTTTGATGCTCAGTCAGGGCACATGTCTGGTTTGTGGGTTTGATCCCCAGTGAGGGGGGTGCAGGAAGCAGCTGACCAATGGTTCTCTCTCATCATTGATGTTTCTATCTCTCTCTCCCACTCCCTTCCTCTCTGAAATCAACAAAAATACATATTAAAAAAAGAATCTCATTAGCAGTCAATGCCGTTCTCCCCTGGCCCCAAGCACTGGCAACCACGAACCCACTTTCTGCCTCTCTGGCTTTGCGTGCTCTGGACATTCATGTGATGTGGACTTTTGTGTCTGGCTCCTCTCACTGAACACCGTGTTTTTAAGGTTCATCCATGTTGTAGTGAGTGTCAGCGCTTCACTCCTTTTCATGGTCACATAACATTTCATTGCATGACTTGCGCAAGTAAATATCGTGACTGCTTCAGCCTACCTCATTTCTGATTTGTTGATTCTCATTTTGTATGGGAAAGTGATTGGTGACAAATATTTTATAATCACCCTTGTACAGCGCTCTGTGAAGTGCGTGCAGGGTTTACAACAGCCTAAGGAGCTGACAGTATTGGGAGTGATGACTTAAAAGCGCACATAAATCTAAACTTAAATTATAAAGACCAACTCCAAATGCATTCAGGATCACTCCTGCGGTATATTATCTTGTTTATTAACAAAAAAAACCTTCACTTGCGCATCTTTATGAGTGTGTCTATTTAAATTCATAAACTTTGAAAAAGGTGGATGACTCCAATTTCTTGAATTTTCACTTAAAACCTTTAGTATCATGTAATTTGTGATAGTTGTCTGTCTTTCTAGATGCATTTATGATGTATAACCAGGGCTAGGTATAGATTCTTGTATTCAGCTAAAACATTTCTTTTTGTTTAATTCTACATACATGTATAATTCCTTGCAGTAGGCAGGGGCAGTGGGGAATCTGGCTGAGATCTCACCGCAATTCCATGACTGAGCTGAAAAGGACAGTCACAGTCAATCTCAGGGACTAATGCACATTACATTTTATATCAAAATTATTTTCTAATTATAGATTTATAGATGAGCAATTTTTTCTCCATCATTTTAAAAAAATAATTATTTATTGTTGAAAGTATTACATATGTCCCCATCTCCCCCCACCATTAACCCTCACCAACCCACCCCGACCCCTGCCCCAGGCCCTCACCGCCCCATTGTCTGGGCCAGGGCCATGGGCCATGCATATATGCATCCAAGCCTCTTGGTTGGTTGCTCCTACCCACCCACCCTCCCTCGCCTTCCCTCTGAGATTCTGCACTCTGTCCCATTAGATTAGCAATTTTTTATTCCCGCGTGCTTTTTGGGTTCCTCCACAATTACTTTTCAACCTAGATATAGTAACCAAGGGCTAGGTAGATGTTTGGAAATAATAGATACATGTAAACTAGAATTGTATGATTTTTATATAATAGTTATATGGTATACCATTCTGCTTTCTCTGTTTTAATTTTTTTTACTGCTTGATTTGAGAGAGAGAGAGAGAGAGAGATTTATTGTTCCACTTATTTATGCATTCACTGGTTGATTCTTGTATGTGCCCTGACCGGAGATCAAACCCACAACCTTGGCATATCAGGACAGCGTTCTAACCAACTGAGCTACTCAGCCAGGGTTGTTGACTCTGTTTTAAAACTTAAACGTAACCACATGCTTCCCCCTCCCCCTATTTGTTACTATTAAAATCCCTATCCTCCTGGACATTTGTGACTACTTAGCGGTGTGTGTGTGTGTGTGTGTGTGTTTAATTTCATACGAATGCATATTTGTGATATCTTCTTTTTCTCTATATTGACCAACACAAAGAAAGCTAGAGAAAAAGAAGTCAAATTTGGCACAACTTCTGCAAGACTCAGATCTATCAAAGCACCTCTCCATAGCACCCATCTGAGGTGACAAAGGAGCTATTTACAGAGGTGTAGTCAGGGTAATGGAAGCCCTCGGGGCACAGTGCAGCACTTGGGGTAGCTGTTACCCTGTCTAGGTCTGAGTGGGCAAGGGGGGAATGTTTGCTGAAATCCAGTGGAAGCTGAGGCTTGGAAGGGCTCAGAACAGTGCAGCAGAACAGAAGGTGGGAGAATAAATACCGGCACCCCTCATTCTCCCCCCCACACACACCACCGCTGTCTCCCATTGGTTGAACACAACATGATTTGGCCAATAGGAGACTGAGAATTTTGTCTATGCAGATGAGCCTCTCCCAGGACCTGGGCCTACATGGGAAAGCATTAAGACTAGATCTGGGGAGGAGGATGGGCAAATGGAAAATTTCTAGCACAAACCCAGGCCTCCAGTCTTCCCAGGGCCTGTCACCTGAGTCCCCCATAGAGCCCGGCCAGCTCCCAGCTGATGCTACAAGTGGCCTCTGTGTCTCTTGCTTTGGGGTGGGCTGGGCTCGCTGTGCGATGCTGCTATGTGGGCTGGGCCAACTCAGAGTGGGTCGTAGAGAGGGCCTCTGGTCGGAGGACATGGCCGGTGCCTCTGGCTGACATGTTTCCTTCCAGGATGGAGCCTACATTATTCATCCTGATCGTCAAGACCCTCTCCATCTCCAGCCCAGCTCCTCGCCTTCTCCTCCAACCCGGCTCCCCCGGCCCCGCCCACTCCTCCACCTGCACAGCCTTACGTTCAGCTGATTCAGTCTCAACACTCTTGGCACCAAGTCTTGACCTACACGGAGCTCCCTGCCAGGCACACCCCCCCACTGCACACCCCCTCTCCAAGTCCTCCCACTGTGAGACCCGGGAGGCACCGTGTGAGCTGGAGCTTAAAGACAAGGAGGAGCTCATCACAGGAAGAGCCCTGGCGGAGTCAGGAAGAGGGCACTGCAAGGGCAAAAGCACCGAGAGGGGCCGGAGGAGGAGCAGGGAGGTCGGCTGGAGCAGAGTGGGGGGCGGGGAGGAGGTGAGGGCAGGAAGGTCACCGAGAAGCTGGATTTTAGGGGTTCTCTTAGACCAGGGTGGGCAGCTTGAGCTTGACTTGAGTGTAATGAAGGATTCTTAGACAGTGTCAGTCTTCTCAGGGCGCCTAACAAAATACCATAGATTGAGCGACTTAAACAACAGACACTGATTTCTCACAGTTCTGGAGACTGGGACATCCAAGATCAAGGTCCTGCAGATTTGGTTCCTCATGAGAGCCCCGTGCTGCCTTTCGGATGGCTGCCTGCTCACTGTCCTCACAGGGAGGAGAGAGGAGCTCTCGTCTGTCCCTCTTCCTATAAGGACACTCATTCCATCATGGGGGCCCCGCCCGCAGGACCTCATCGAAACCTAATTACCTCCCAAAGGCCTGCCCTCCGAATATCTCATTGAGGGTTTGGGCTTCAACATAGGGATTTGGGAGGAAGGACATAAGCATTCAGATCATAACAGAGTTTGAATGAATGAGTGAGTAAATGTTTGGATGGATGAATGAATGAATAAAAGCATAGGAGGCTGATTCATAGCGACAGCCTTGGTCCGCTCACAGCCCATCACCACCTGGCCCTTCTCAGTATCCCTCGAGGCTGCCTCCTCCCCCAGCCTGGCCCCCGCCGTGGGCCCCACGGGGACAGGTTGCTCCAGCTGCAGGAGCAAGGCCCATCCTGGCTCTATCTTAATGATTCCCAAACAGCTCCACAAACCAAATGGTTCATCACAATTATTATAAAATATTAAAATGACTCACAAAATAAATTATTCACACACCTCATGTTCTACTTCCAGGTGTTTGGGGACTAATGAGATTTTTGTAGTCAGGGAGTAAGGAGTGGCCTTTGGGAATCGGGGAGGTGCTCAGACCGCATCTGCCAATCACGTCATCATATAGACGGAGACACTGAGGCACAGGGTACCGGAAGCAGAGGAGGGACCGGAGGAGGACACAATGACCATCGATGCTCCAATGCGATGTAGCCTGCAGTGGCCGGCATGCAGGCCGGGGGGAGGGGAGGGCCTTCTCTCCCCCGCTGACAGGTGGCTGGAAAAAGCTGAGTCTGTTGCAAATGGCGAGAAGGGCTTGTCGTTTTCAGAATGGTGGGGGTGGGGTGGAGAGAGAGACAGAGACAGGCAGAGACAGGCAAAGACAGAAAGACATTGAGAACCATTGAGAGACAGAAAAAGAATCAGAAAGAGGCAACAGAGACACCAAGAGGCACAGGAAGAGACACAGAAACAGAGAAACAGAGATGCACAGAGAGATAGAGAGAGACAGAGAGACAGAGATAGATACAGAGATAGTGGGGGAGCGATGCAGAGACAGAGAAACTGGAGACTGGATTCGATGTTACTACTATCAACTCATGATCCCCTGAATTCTCACTTGAGTAGATAGAACCAAGGCCGGGGCCAGGCGGGGCTTAGGAAGTGAGGGTGCCCAGCGGGGAGACTCCTCCTAACAGAGGCCACCGAGATAGGAGCTGGGGTGGGAGCTTTTTGGAAGAACCATGTGGTTTCCTCTGCCCTGCCCTGTGCAGTGCAAGCTTTGTCCGGAAGAGCAGCAGCAAGCAGGACCTGGGAGACACCCACAGCGACCGTTCAGCACTCTGGACAGCGACATGCTACTGGAGCTAAGAGAGGACACCCCTGGGGGTCAGTGGCCCCAGCAGTGGGCTTTCTACCTGCCCCTTGGTGTGCCTCCCCCGCCACATAGATTATATCCACCTGCTTTAACGGATTCTTGTCCATCTCACCCCAGACTGTCAGCCTCTCAGGGCAGGTATTGTTGTCAGTTTTGGTTCCTGCTGTGTCCCCAGCTCTTGGACCAGGGCCTGGCTCCCAGCACGTGGCCAATAAATATGTGTGGAATTGACGAATCAGAAGATCTCAGAATCACTGCCCCGACTTCTAGCCTTGTGGAAACTTGGGGTTCGCCGCTGACGCCCAGGCATAGAATCTTAGAATCAACACTAAATCTTAGAATCAGGAAGGAAGGAGTCATGGAACTCTGCCACTCCAGTTCCCTCCACGGGCCCTGGGGAAGGCTCTCTGGCTTGCCTAGGTTACCTCCTGTGATGGGGACCTCGTTACCACCCAAGGCAGCTCACTCAGGTTTTGGAGAGTTCCACGGGTTTGAAAACCCTTCCTTAAGGACAGAGCCCGCATTTTTCACCTTCCACTCCTCTTGGTCTCAGATCCCCATCCCCTGCTTCCTGCAAACCCAGTCCATCCCCTCTGCCTGGGAGTCACTGGGTGGGGAGGATGGGATTTGAGGGCAGGCATCCTGCTTTCCAGGCTCTCTCCCCCTGCTTCAGGCTTCTCTGAACATTTCCGACAAAGATGATAGCTGAGGTGTCAGCTGATAACTAAGGTGTGAGTTGATAATGAAAAGGTTAACTGATAAGGGAAGTGCTGGCCGATAAGAAAAATCCTGGAAGACAACTGCATCAATGTCAGGCAAGAACTGAAGTGCTTGGGCCCACAATGCCTCCGCCCTCCCCCCTCCTTTCTTTCTCAAGCATTTATTGACCACCTACTATCTGCCAGGCCAATGCTGGGATGGGAGTTATAAAAACAGATCAGATGCAGTCTCTCCCGCGGGGCACGCCCTCCGACATGTCTGAGGTCTAAGCTCTCCTGGAAGCCCCAGAGCCAGCAAAGTCTTTTAAGACCAAAGCATGGAGCCATCATGGTGGCCTGGCAGGCGGCGGGCAGACTTCCCCCTCCGGCTCCTGCCTGCTGGTAAAGTACACCCCTGAGTGTCCCCCGCTGGGCCAGCTCTTCTCTCAGGGCGGGCGTGGGTGGCGAGTGACTTCATCTGGCCCCAGTGGCTGTCACTCAGCCCTAGTCAGACAGGAGACAACACGGTTGCCATGGAAACGAATATGCTTCCCCCTGGGGGGGCCGGTGAGCCAAGGGAGCCAGAAACTGTTTATGGATGTGTGAACTGAGGCACAAAGTGACCCAGGCTTGGTGACTCAAGTGGTGGTGGTGGTGGTGGTGGGGGGCACGTTAACTCCTTCACTGCCACTCTCCTCCCCTCTCTGCTCACGCTCCAGGTCCTGGAGGAACCAGGGTTTCAGCGTCAGAACTGAGAGTGCTAGTCATGGAGTGACTCTAGCCCGGCTCTCACTCCAGGCAACCCCCAACCCCTCCGTGCCTCAGAGGCCTCATCCAAAAAGTGGACATGCACTTGTATTCAGGGAACGAACACAGACGCCTGTCACAGGCCTGGTGCTGTTCTGACTCCCCTGGGTTGTCTAGCCCAGTGGGGAAGGGCCAGACAGCCAAGAAATAAGTGAATTAAAGAAAAATCAACAAGTGCCATGGGGGGGAAGTTAGAGAATGGGGGATATGATAGGGAAAGGAGGAAGAAGGGCAGGGGACCTTTAGCTGGGGGCCAGGAAGGAGCTCTGAAAGGAGGTGACATGTATGCTGAGACTCCAAGAATGAGCTGTCTGGGAGATGGGTGGTCCTGGTTGCGGGAACAGCTCATGCAAAGGTCCTGGGGCAGCACCATGCCTCCTTCATTAGAGGAACAGCGAGGAGGCCTGTGTGCTGGAGCAGAGTGAGTAAGAGGGAGAGAGGGCAGAGGTGAGGGCAGTGAGGGGATGGGGCAAGGTAGTACAGGGCATTGTGGGCCATGGGAAGGACCTGAATGCTTACCCCACTGAGGTGGGAGCCCTGGAGGACTGTGGGGAGAGGAGGAGGCGGGACCAGATGTTCATAGGCAACCCCTGTGGCTTTTGTGGGGAGGACAGGCTGTGGGGCACCAGAGATGGGGCCGGGGGTGGGGGGAGCACAGTGACTCTGACCCGCCAGGCGGAGGCTGCCTTGGCCAGCCTCACTGTGTCTCTCCTATGGTTGTGCCGGATCATTTACATATTGAAAGACAGAGAATTTTATTATAAAGAATATTCTTCTTATTTCTCCTTTATATTGTAAGTAGCAAGTTATGTTCTTTGAAAGTACATGTGTAGGTTGGTGATGTTGTCTAGGAATTTTACTCTAGGGTGGGCTGAGACTCACAGCACGAGGGTGGCCCCTGGTGTGGATCCCTGTGACAAGGCTGGGCACACAGTAAGCGCTTGATAATCAGGGCCTATGGTCCATGGGGTCACAGGACAGAGGTGGGCGGGGGGCAGGGTTCTTTCCAGGCTTCTGGGATTTTCAGACACAGTGATCCCATGTCTCAGGACCCAATCACAGCCCCCTCTTCCCCCCCGCCCCACCTCAGACTTCCAGAGAGGGCAAGCCATTTTCCCTAGATCACACAGCCTGTCATGTGACCCTAAGATTTAAACCCTGGCTGTTTGGGCCTGCTCAGATGCTATGGGATGACAGAACTTTGCTCTGCTTCTGGGAGAACCCCAGTTCCCCACTCTCTGCGTAACCCCGCCCTTCAGCCACAGTGATTGAGTCAGAGGTGGCCACGTGATATGGGTCAAGCCAATTAGAATCAGCTGTGGACTTTGCAGGAACCAATAGTCAGGAAGGTTTCCATTTCTATTTGAGTTGCTGACTGGGAAGAGATGAGTAAGGCTGGATCTCGGGGCCTCTTTTGACTCCATGGATGGGGGAGCCTGACTATGAATGAAGCGCACTCAGGGGAGAGCCAAGCTGAGACAGGGA
>NW_006291021.1:1054404-1075691 GCF_000327345.1 Myotis davidii
AAACATAATCAGCTCCTAGATCCAATAATATCTTCTCAGCTCCTGGATTCAGCTATGCCTAAAGCTGGACCCAGGACTTTACAGTTGCAAAGCCTGTCTTTATGTGGGTTGTTGTTTTTAAGTCACTTCTTTTTGTTTAGTTTCTTCTAATCTGTTTAAGTGACATTGCTCACAGTTGGAGGCACCAGAATGCCTACCCTCGAAGTCCGCGTCCCATCGTCCCATCGAGGTGCCAGGCTTTCCTGGTGCGCGGGGAGGCATCAGAAAGAGGCACAAGGATGTTATGTTCATTATCTTGATTGTGGTGATGGTTTCATGGAACTTTACATGAGCCCAAACCTACCAAAACGTACACTTTTACAATTTATATGTCAGTTATGCCTCAATAAAGGCATATGTTTAAAAAATAGCATCTTTTCAGCTCCTGGATCCAGCCATACCTGAAAGCAGGAACCTTTGAACTTTTCAGATACAGAAGCTGGTTGATGTTCTTTGGGGGAAAGAATAATTTTTATTTCCTTGTCAGTTTTGTTAACCCTTCTCTGTCTCTTTCATGCCACCATCTAGAGTGTCCCAAAATTCATGCAAGAAGTAATTTTGATAGAAAACACAGGTTTATAATTAAAAATTGTAATTTTTTTATTGATTCATAAAGTATACAGTATAGGGTTATGTATGGAATAGAATATCAGGTAAATGGCCTCCACGGCTTTGCTGGCACATACGCACTCTTTTGTTGAAATTTTCCATGACCGAAATGCGGCTGCTCAGGCAATAACAGTTAATGGTGCTCGCTATCGCGACATGATAATCCAGTTTTTTTTGTGCCGGGGAGGCCATTTACCTGATATGCTATTCCATACATAACCCTATACTGTATAATTTATGAATCAATAAGAAATGTACAATTTTTAATTATAAACCTGTGTTTTCTATCAAAATTACTTCTTGCGTGAATTTTGGGACACCCTTTACAAGGGAAACCAGGAGAGGGGAGTGGTATGAGGCAATGCCTCTAAAGATGTGCCCAGGACACTGCTGTGGATAAACATTTATTTTTGAGCCCATCTGGGAACTTGTTAAACAGATGTCTCCTCCGCAGGACTTATCAGAGCCTTTACTATACAAATGGGACAACTCTGCGGCTTGCTTTATGCGGTGTCCCAGCGATCCCCAGCAGGTCTGAGCCCCACATGGACACAAGATCACTGCTTATCACTGCCCCCTACGTTGGCCTATTCCCTTGCCAGTCTCCATCTCCCCTCCCTTTCTGCTGCTTCCCAGAATGACCTCTCAGGGAACACATTTTCCTTATAGAACCAGAGCCCCAATCCCCCTCCCACTTGGACCTCATTGTTTATTTGCTTTTCCCCCTACCTTGTTGGAAAACATCAGAAAAACCAGACGGCCCCTTTCCTTCTGGCCCATCTTCTAGTCAGTCCTTCCTCCGAGCCTTTGCTTATGCTGTGCCCCCTGCCTAGAATGCCCTTCCTGTCAACCTAACCAAATCCTCACTCTGTAAGTCAGGATTCCAAAGTGATTCTGGATTGTGACATCCACAGCACGACTTTGCATGGTGAGAAGTGAACTCCTTCCCAATCCTCTTTCATTCCCTCTGATGCCAGAAAGAAGAGAAACTGCACTGGGGCCTCGGGTTTTAACCCCCCCCTCGCCCCCCCTTTTTTCCTCTCTCTCACGGATACTCTTTTAAGCAAAGTGAGAGCAGGCTCGAAGCCATGGTGGGTAGCAACACCTCACTAGGTGGAATGATCATGTTTTGTCTCCACACACGCATTTGCCACCCACCTTCTATTTGTGGCAGGTGCAACTGGCTCTCATTTCTAGGAAAGAAGCAGAGTTTCTGTTTTTAAATAAATCCTGGAACAGGTGGGATGCCTACGTGGCAACAACCAATAACTATGATGCTTGGGAAATGCTCTCCTCTTTCAGGAAGCCCTCCTGGATTGCCCTGGCCAAGCCTGCAGGGTCTCTACTTTGCCTTCCAAAGCCCCACCATTTCTGATGAGGGCCCCCCTGTGTTGGCACACAGAGTGCAGTTTTCACCTAAGAAGGGCAACCTAGAGCACTTGACAGGTGTCTCTGGGCCTCAGTCTCCCTGTCTGTGCCAAGAGGAGAGCGGAGGTGGGGGTGGGGATGACTGCAGTGCTGGCATGGGGTTGGGGGGGTGGCAGGTGCCTCCGTGCCAGCTGGGCCTGCCTTCCCACAGCTGCTGGCGTTGCCATGGTTACCACACAAGCCTTCTCCCCATCCATCCCCCACTGGCTAGCCCTTCACCCTCAGACCAGGTCTTTCCAGGGACCGTGCCTCCTGGGTGTCATGGAAACGGTTTCCAGGCACCCAAAGCAGGCGTCTTCATTGGCTGGCGAGCCTGCAGGCAAAGGTCACCCTCGGGGTCACTTCTAGGGACCAGATCCAGGTTTCTTCAAGGTGCCCAGGAAGTGGGATGTCTGCTGGGCAATCTTGATTTTTAACCCATTTGCTTCTGGGGCTGAGAGTCTCAAAGTCACCTGGGTGGGCTGGGACCTTTAGGAACTCCCCCCGAAACTTCAAAAGTCCCCCCCCCCAAAACCTCGGCTTTGAGGCAATGAACTGGGCTCACTCTGCATATGTGGTGCTGAGTAGAGCCATCAGGCAGCCCCTCCCTCTTCTAGAACCTTCTCCCAGCAGTGGTGGCTGCCACAGAACAGGGGCAGGGGGCTAGGACACTGGACTCAGGAGCAGAGGAGAGCCGGGCTGGGACTGGGCCCTAGGGGGTTGGAAAAATCAAACAGCAGGTAATGCACCTGTCAAGGCAATTCTCACGTGGTAACCCACTAGCCGCATTTTAGCGACAGGGAAACCGAGGCCCAGAGAAGTCAAGTGCTTTGCCCGAGGTCATGCAGAATGAATAGCAAGTGGCAGCATGGGTTTGAAATCAACAATTTTTCACCACCAGGCTCTCAGATGGCTCCAATGTTGTGACTGAAGGTGACATCTGCCACTGGAGATGGGAGCAGGGGCCTGGGACGGAGAGGGGCTGCCAGGAGGGCGCTGGGACCCTGGGTAGCCAGAAGGAGAGATAGGCACTGCCAAGGAGTGTGATTCGGGAGCTTCCAGACCCCTCTGAAGTCTCCATCAGGGACTGCGGAGCCACCCCAGACACTGACAACTTCAGTTTAAGAAGTGAGCCCACTGCGTCCACCCAGCTTCAGGACAGTCCCCTCAGGCCCCGCCACTCTGTCCCTTCCGAAGAGATGCTGCAGCTGACATCCATGGGCACTCGGGAAGGAAACCCAGGCCAAGAAGAGGGCACAAGAAGAAAAACTGAATTCAGGGCAACACGCGCTTGATGATGGCTTCTGGGTGTTCAGCCCGGTGCCGAGAGGTAACCAAGCGGCCCCGAGCCGGTGGGCAGACAGGGCTGGACACAGACACATCCAGTCCCTGGGGGCCGAGGGGGGACAGAGAGGGGATATTGGAAGAGGGACGTTGAAACGGGGCTTAGAGGGTGAGTAGGAATTGGCAGCCAAAGGAGAAGAGGGTTCCTGGTGGAGGGAACAACCAGGGCAAAGGCCCTGGGGCAGGCAGTGTGCTGCAAAGTGACTCATGCGGCCAGATCAGAGGGAGCAAGGGGAGCGTGGAGGACATGGGGTCAGGGGGGACATGGAGATTGCTATAGACTGAGTGTCTGTGCTGCCCCCCATGCCCCAGTATATATGTTGAAACCTAATCCCCATGTGATGGTATTAGGAGGTGGGGCTTTTGGGAGGTGATTGGGTCATGGGGGTGGAACCCTTCTGAATGGGACCAGTGCTCTTATAAAGCTCTCAGTTCAAATGCCACCTCTGCTGAGAGGCCCTCCCTGACTGCCCACCAGCATGGCTCCGTGGTTGTGTCGACCTATGGACCAGGAGGTCACGGTTCAATTCCTGGTCAGGGCACATGCCCAGGTTTCGGGCTCGGTCCGAGTATGGGGCGTGCAGGAGGCAGCTGATCCATGATTCTCTCTCATCATTGATGCTTCTATCTCTCCCTCCCACTTCATCTCTGAAATCAATAGAAATATATTTTTTTTTAAAAAAAGAGAGACCCCAGGGCGCTCCCTTACCTTTATGGACCAAGAACAGCTCTCACCAGATACTGAACCCACCAGCACCTTGATCTTGGACTTGCAGCCTCCAGAACCGGGAGAAACAAATGTCTGTTGTTCATAAGCCCCTCGGTCTATGGTGTTCTGTCAGAGCAGCCCCAATGGGCTGAGGCAGAGATTGACTACGCAGAGGAAGTTAAGAGGGCTTCATGGAGGAGGTGACGTTTGAGCAGATCTGGGGAGAAAAGGGCTCCAGGCACAGGGAAGGAAGCAAAGAGCAGTCAGGAGGCCCATGCGGCTGGAACAGGGCGAGAGGGAGTGAGGGCAGGGGAGTAGCTGGGGCCAAACCTGCGAGGTGCTATGGCACTAGTCCAGGTGAGCGACGGTGGGGGCCTGGCCAGGCAGTGGCGATGGGAGTGGCATGGAGACACATGCTTGGGTTCAAGGCATAATTTCCACATTTTGCTGAAAGAAGGAAGTCGGCTGAAGGAAGTGGGGAGGGAGGAAGGGAGGGAATGGAGAAATTAGGGATGACGGTTGGGTTGGGGGCTCTTTCTTCCCCAGCCAAGAGAAATCATCAGGCAAGTTTTGGCCACAGACAGATGGTGAGACTAGGAGGCGACTCAGGGCCACCTAGCTTCCCGGAGACGTCGCTGCGCTTTGCGGCGTCCCAGATCCCACCAGCTGCTGGCGACATGTGGTCCAGATGTTCCATCCCCGGGACATCTGCGCCGGGCCTTCCCCAGCAGCCAGCAGGCTTCGTCTGCAGTCCGACATCTGGGACGCCTTGAACGGGGAGGCTGCAGGGTGGAGCTGGGGCAAAGAGGGGTCCTCTATTGTGAGCCGGGAGTCTGTCACTACCTCTCACCGGGAGGGGACACATGGGCAGCAGAACTCAGCGTGGACGAAATGGTGTTTGAGATGGGATCTGTGCTGCTGGGATTGCCAGCTATAAACCCCACCCTGGGAGAGGAAAAGCTGGGGGTCCCACACCAGGCACTTGGGGCTCACAATTTCCCATTGCAAATTCCTACGTCCAAGCCTTTGCCCAGCCATTCCCCTGGGCAAAGGAGTGCCTGCTCACTCCTGTTATTCATTCTCTCAACAAGTATGCCGTGAGCACCTACTGTATACCAAGCACTGCTCTGGGCACCAGAAAGATAGCAGTGACAAAATAGACCCCCACTCCCCCCACAAAAAAAAATCCCTGATCTCAGGGGTCTCAGTCTAGTGTGAGACAGGTAATAAATTAACAAATAAGCAGAACATTTTAGAAGAGCATAAGTGCTGGGAAGGAAACAATATGCGATGTAAAAGAAAGAACCACGAAAGCTTTGGAAGTTGGGAGCAGTCAGGGAGGGCCTCTCAGAGGAGGTGGCATTTGAACTGAGAGCTGGAACAAGAAGATCCAGCCCCCAATGAGGGGAACATTTCAGGGGGAACAACAAGTGGAGAGTACCTGAGGCAGGACAGAACTGTGCCTGGCATGTTGGCAGTACACTAAGGAAGCCCTTACGGTTTGAACCAAGTGAGGACAGGGGAGAGAGGGAGGAGTGCGGGCCAGGAGGTGAGCAGTGGCTGTGGTAGGGATGGCAGGACGTGGAGGAGCCGACGAGGGTTCAGCTTCAGCTTTGGGCGGGGAGGACTCACTGCACAGGCAGAGCCCAAGAAAAGGAACAGGTGTGTGCGGGGCATTTTCCAACAGACCTCAGAGAGGGCGAGGCATTTGTCTGCAGACACACGGCGATGACAGGTACCAGCCTAGCCCTTCCCCATAGCTCTGAGATTCGGGGACCTCATAACTCAGCAGAAACGTTTCTCCAAACCAATAGGAAGAAGAGGGAAAATAAAAAAGGGGGGAAAGCTCAATATTTCCATTGTTCTTATCCAAATAAATTGAGATGTATTTGTGAACGTGTCAAGGAAACCTCCAGGAGAGAAACTATAAAATCACACAGCTGCTCCGAGGGCCCGTGACAGACAGCTCAGATTAATGTAGCTGTATTTTTACGGTCTGTTAACAACTGATATGGGTTTTAAATATATTATCTTCCATTGTATTGTCTGTCATTTAAAAAACTGCTCATGTCTCCCGTGTTTGCTTTTAAAAGGTTCTTATAGAACCTTCCGCTGCTGAGCTCCCAAATCTTTTTTTCCTGTAGATATATCATTGCACATCTTCTTCTCCCCTTGAGCAACGTTTTCCCTGGTACTTTCATGGGCAATTTACCACAGAACCTATTGGAACCCCTTGGGTTTCTTAATTCAGAGAGCAGCTGCAGGAGGCCAGATTCCTGTCTGGTTGGGGATTTCTGAGACGTGTAGGCGGAGCTGCCCCAGTTTGGATAAGCAACGGCGAGTATGTCTTCGGCCTCCATTTCCATGTTTAACAAGAGGAGTCCAGGGAGCTCAGCGTCTGTTTACAGACACTTGTAGCAGTCAGCTAATGCTGTGATGATGCCATGTAACAAACCACCCCCCCCCCGCCCTGAATCTCAATGGCTTATAACAATAAACATTGGTTTCTTCCTTATGAGTCGCCACTTTCTCCCTTGTTGTGAATTCATCGGCTTCAGAGATTCCTGCCAAGTCTGAACTCCACCCTGAACTGCTTTCTGTGCTCTAGACAGCATCATTGTTACAAGCCTTCATGTCCTCTTCTTGGGAATGGTCCCATCACCCACCTCGCTTCCCCTTGATCAAAGACCTGGGGGTCTGTTGCCCCTCCTCCCACATCCTCACCCTTCCTCATTTGTCAGTTTCCACAGCCTGTCCATTCCATCCCCTGAATATCTGTCTCATCTATTCCCTTCTTTCCATCCCCACAGCCTCTGAACCTCTCAATTCATCTTAATCTTATCTCTGGACAACAGAAATCACCTCCTTCCTAGTCTCATGGCCTCCACCATGTCCTCCTCCTCCTTACTCTCCCTGAAGCATCTAGAGTGATGATGTCTTTTTAAAAAATTTTAACCTGTCAAGTCTCTCTCCTGCTCTTGTGTATCCCCAGCAGGTGAACATCCATGCCACTCAACCTGGTCTTCAATGTCGTCATATAAGACCCCCATGAAATCTTCCACGTTCTCCCTAATTTTTTCCCTAAATAATTCCACATGCCAGCCAGACTATTTCACTAATTCTCACCTCCCCACCCAGATGCCCAGCTCTTTCCAGCATCCAAATCTTGCACATGCTGTTCACTCTGCTTGGAATTCCTCTCCGCCTCGCAGACTCCTGTGCATCTGGTGGGACCCAGCCTCCACGGCTTCCCCTCCAGCACAGGGCGTCCCTGTTCTGTGCCCCACTCGACACCCAGGACCTGTGGCTCCCACGGGCACCTTGGCACTCTTGCCTTTGCTTGATTCCTGTCAGCAGGAGCCGCATTTTCCTCCTGTGGGCATCACCCACTCCCACCCCGGGAATGTACGTGGCTCTAACTACAAAGAGTGGAGAAGACGCCCCAGCACAAGGTATTAATTACCGAGCCTGGACAATTAGAAACGAGGCTGGAAGACTACGGATGCGCGGGCAACCACAGAGCCATGTATAACGAGGTACTAATTGTGCAAGGAAGACAATTAGGAAGGGAGGTTTTGAGTCACTGGCTCTGCAGTCTGGACAATTAGACATCGGGCCATATATAAAGGATGTGCTAATCTCTTGGTTCAGACGATTAATGGGGCACCCAGGAAATAACAAAGCAAAATGCCACCACGCAGCCAGGCACAGAGCCAGGTGGCACAGCCCTGGGGACTGGAGTCTGGCTTCCTGGACTCGAGTCTTCCCGCGGGACCTCGACAAAGAGACTTCCCCTCACTGAGCCTCATTCTTCTCATCTGTAAAATGGGGGTGTTGCTGGCGCCTGGCACACAGGACTTTCAGTGCTAAATCCAGGGAAGTTCTGGGTAAGTCTGGACGAGTTGTTCGCCTATATAACAACTTAAAAAATAAAATAAAAAAGATCAAGCAGCAAGCCTTTCGCACCCAGTGGCCCACAAACCTAGGACCCTTAAAGACTCATTTAGATTTCATGGGGCACCTGAGCCAAGAGCGTCTTTTTATTTCCTGAGCACTTGTTAATAAATTAATAAAAATGATTGCAGACAAACCCCTAGTCTTTGCCCCTGGGGAGGCGGCAGAGCACGGCTCAGTCAGCAAGGAGGTTGGCACTGGGGGCCCAAGGTCTGGCCCTGCATCCCGGTGACCTGGAGAGCATGGGCACGGCTGGCTGGGAGGGTTCGCAGCGGAAGCTGACCAATTACGTGCGTCTCCATCAGGCAGTGCCTGGGGTGGGGGGTGGAGCTGTGCCACCGCCCTGGGGATGAGCCGCTCGGGGTGCTGGGAGATGAGGCTGGAACGTTTATAACTTCTTTCCCATCCTGTGCCTCCATCTGGGTTCTGCCTCCTCATCACCCACTAGGACCAGTGCAGTTGTCTCCAACCTTCTCCCCCGGCTCCAGCCACGACCCCATGGTTTGTCCTCCCCGCAGTAGCCACCAGAGGGCGCCTGCGAGCACCGCAGTCAGGCCCCGCCCCTTGTCTACCCACAATCCTCCAGGACTCCCACCTCCTTCCAGGTAAGAGCGCATGTCCTCCCTGAGGTCCACAGGTGCTGCATGGCCTGCCCCTGCGTCTCCCTCCTCTCCCCTCCTTCCTCGCTCCCCTCCTTCCTCGCTCCCCCTCGCTCCCCTCGCTCCCCTCGCTCCCTCCTCTCCAGCCACACAGGCCTCCTCTCCAGCCCTTCAATATGCCGGGCGCCGCCCTGCTTCGGGGCCTTGGCCCAGGCTGTGTCCTCTGCTGGGGACCTCCTTCCTGCACAGGCCCCTCCAGCTGCTTCCTTCTCACCATTCATGTCTCCGCCTAAATGTCACCTCGGAGACACCCTCTCTGACCATTCCGGCTGAGGTTGCATCCTCCCACGCACCCCTCTTTCCTGCACCCCCCTGCTTAAATTCTGCCTAGCGTGTCACTGTTCCAAGTGATTGTTTTGTTTCCTTGCATATTCTCTCTCTCTCCAGTTCACAGCAGCTCCAGGAGGGTGGGAAATAACGTCACTTCTGTTCTGGAGCAGGGACGAGCACACAGTGGTCATCAGTGTTTGTTGAATGAGTAAAGGAACACCAGGGGCAGAGAGGGTACGGACACAGAGGTGGCATCAAAGAACTCATGTGTAACCCCCAGTTCTGTTGTACACTGGCTGTGTGATCTTGCACCAGAAGCTTAACCTCTCTGTGTCTCCATTTCCCCATCTGTCCAATGGGAGAGTCTAGTGAAATGATTCACATAAGTAATTCACATGACGTGCCTTGCACAGTGCCTGGCAGCTAGTTGGGTCTCAGTCAGTAACCAGCTATTGTAGAAAAGCCGGTGTCCCGCCTGTAGGACTCAGTGACCTTCATCTAGAGACCTCGCCAGGTCAGGACACGCGGACCAGTTTCTTGCTTTTCATGGCGTGTGTTTCCATACAGCTCATGTTCTGTGGTTTCTCTACCAGGCCCCCCTGCTGCACACGTCACCAACAACTCTGCAAGGCACAGCCTAGAGCACACCTGTTTGCACACGCGTGCAGATGTGTCTCTGAGTTGGTGACGGAGGACGAGAGTTGCTGCACCGCCGTTTGATGCTGTCAGCTGCACACCAGCTGTGAGTCCTGTTTCTTTAACCTCGTCAGTAACTTAAAATATATATATATATTTATATATATTATAAATATATATATTACAAATATATATAAACAAACTTAAGTTTCCCCTCTATTTCAGTTATATAGGGCAATTAAAATTTGGTCTTTGCCATTTTAAAAATGTTATTTTAGTTAACAATGAAAAATATGTAGTTCTAGTTTATTCTTTTAAAAATGCAATATAAAGACAGCTAAATCATCTTATTAATTTTTAAAATATATTTATATATAAATATATATATTTTAGAGAGGAAGAGAGAGATAGAAACATCAATGAAGAGAGAGAATCGTTGATTGGATGCCCCTGCATGCCCCACACTGAGAATCAAGCCTGCAACCCAGGCGTGTGCCCTGATCGGGAATTGAATCATGACCTCCTGGTTCATAGGTCGACACTCAACCACTGGCTGGGCTCACCTCATCAAGACTTGATTCCGCCCATTCCCCCCCGCCCCCCGCGCCTCCCCAGTATTTTCCCAGTCTGATCAGTGCAAAACGAGATGTAGTTCTGGTTCTGTTTTCCATTTCCTTGACTGCAATGACTTTTTTTCCCTCTCCCTCCTCTTGGTAGACTGGACATGCCCAAGAGACACGGTTGTTGTCACCCAGACACAACACGGTGTGTGTGATGCCTGGCCTGCCAGCCGGCAACTCAGCTCAGGAAGGAGGGGGAGGAGGCTGGAGAGAGGCTGGTGCGTGTGCTCTGAGCTGCTGGCGGGGCCCCCAGTCCCCGCCTCCACCCCCCATCATCGCGGTCACAGCGTGTTCTGGTTAAATGGGGAGACGCGCCCCATGGGGCAGCTCTACATTCGCTGACTGTTGGGAGGTCAGAGGCAGACTGCCCACCGCCGCTCAGCAGCCCCCAGGCCCCGCACACCTGGATGGTGAGGGGGGAAGAACTGAGGCTGCCCAGCTGGGCTGATTCCCCATTTTCCTACTGACGCCATGGGACCTGGAGTAAGTAATGTCCCCTCCCCAAACCACCATGTCCATGTCTGTGAACGGAGCACTGACAGCCTTCCCCCTCCCAGAGCGCCTTCATTTATTCACTCCTTCAACAAGTATGTATTGAGCCAAGCTCCGTTCTAGGCCTTGCAATTTAGGGCAGTGAGTAAGACAGACAATATTACTATAGAGACGAGACAATCTGGTGAGGTCACGGCAGTAACCAGTGGAGAGAATAACCAATTGTTTTGAAAGGGATGTGAAAGGGGAAAAACGCAGGGCGAGAGAGTAGGAAGTGACGGGGACACGGTGCCTTTAGACAGAGAGGTCAGGGAGGGCATCTCTGAGGAGGTGACACTTGAGCAAAGATTTGCAGAGGGTAAGTAGAGACCCAGGTTGGGAAAGCACTCCAGGCAGAGGGAACAGCCAGTGCAAAGACTCTGAGGCAAGCCTGCGTGTGGAGAGAACAGGGAGGAGGCCCATGTGGCTGGAGCAGAGTGAGCCAGAGGAAGAGAGGGAGGAGGTGAGGACAGGGAGGGGGCAGGGGCAAGCTGTGTGGTGCAGTGGTTAGGCCTGGGGAGCCAAACCATTTAAGTCCTGGAACTGCTCCTCAGTGGCTGGTGACTTTGGGTCCAGAGAAGCCCATACAGGTGCTTAGCAACCTCTGCCTCAGTTTCCTCATTTGCCAAGTGGAGGTAATGAACCAGTCAGTACCTGCTTCATAGAATAGAGGAGGATTTGAGCAGGGGAGGAAGAGATTCAACCTGTGACTTCTTTTAAAAAAACACACACCGCGACTCTCTCGGGCTGGTGGTCCGGGAGGTCCGAAAGGTTGGTGACCGCTGCTCTAGACAATAGTGACACTTCCTGTGAGGGGCCCAATGCCTGACACGGCTGGTCTTGTCAGATCCTCACTTTAACCCCCTGTGGTCATGGACACCCTATTATTTCCACTCCACAGCTGAGAAAACCAAGGCCATTTCTTTCTTTCTTTTTAAATATAGTTTTATTGATTTCAGATAGGAAGGGAGAGAGAGAGATAGCAACGTCAATGATGAGAGGGAATTATTGATTGGCTGCCTCCTGCACGCCCCCTACTGGGGATCGAGCCCGCAACCTGGGCATGTGCCCTTGACCGGAATCGAACCGGGGACCCTTCAGTCCACAGGCCGACGCTCTGCCCACCGAGCCAAACCAGCCAGGACCCAAGGTCATTTTTTATTAGCATCCCACCCCAATGTTACCTGGGTTTCCTTTTCCCCTCTTTCTTTAAAAACAAGAATTTGTTGATGCCCCTTATCTCAGCTGTAACCACAAAAGTAACTAAACAGACTGAAATGTAGTAATAAACTTGGCTGTCATCTGCCCCAAGGAGCCAACATGTGTGTTTTCTTTTAGTCTTTTTTTCTATGCGATTATATACATTGTAATCTATTTAATGGCAACCTACTGGTTTTTTAAAAAAATACGTTTTCATTGATTTCAGAGAGAGGAAAGGAGAGGGAGAGAGATAGAAACATCAATGATGAGAGAGAATCATCAATCGGCTGCCTCCTGCATGCCCCTCCACTGGGAATCAAGTCCGCAACCCAGGCCGGGAATCGAACCCTGACCTTCTGGTTCATGGGTCGATGCTCAACCACTGAGCCACATCGGCTGGGCAACACTGTTTTTTAATTGATTCTCTATTGTTAAGTGTTTAGGTTGTGTTTGATGGGTTGCTATTATGCATCAGGAAATAACACCCTTAGAGCTACATATATGTTCACATTCACAATTATTTTCTTGGGAAAATGTCCTAGAATGACTAATCAGAGGGCAGGCATAATTATAAGCTTTTCCTCCTTTCCTCCCTCCCTTCCCTTCCTTTTCTTTTACTAATTTAAAACAAATTTATAAGAATCCTTACAGAGACCTCTTTGTATCAAGTAGATTTTCGCACACAAAAGATACAAAAATGAAAGAATAGTGACATACTTCCTTTTAGCAAAGTGGGAAGGTCAAGATTCCTGACGCAAAATATTGTGTGATAAAGTCCTTGCTGCTAGTGACCCTGAATGAGGGGACCTGATTTCCTCTTTGTCCTTAGAAATATATTCTTCCCTTATTGATTCTTTTTTAAAATGTTTATTTATTTATTTATTTATTTATTTAGTTAGTTAGTTAGTTTTAGTTTAGTAATTTGATTGAATACTTGAGGGGGTCACAGAGGATGACCACATTGTACAATCACAGCTCTCTCCTCAAATTCCTCTTCTCATACATACTCCCATTCTAGTCCTCCCCTGTCCCTCTGACTCTTTTTTTTAATGATAACTTTTAAAAAATATGTTTCATTGATTTTTTAGAGAGAAAGGAAGGGAGAGGGAGAGAGAGAGAAACATCAATGAGAGAGGGACATCATCGATCAGCTGCCTCCTGCACTCCTCCTACTGGGGATTGAGCCTGCAACCTGGGCATGTGCCATGACTGGGAATCGAACCAGTGACCTATTGATTTCTGGGAAGACACTCAACCGCTGAGCCACACCAGCCAGGCCCCAGTGAATCTTGCTTTTGAGATGTTTCCAGGCTGTCCTCCTATAAGAACTCATCCCCGGAAGTATTTATCTGTACTATCACTTTCACCATCAGCCTTTGTCTCCAGGGCTGCTCTGTCTTTGTCCTCATTGTTTTCATTTTATTTTATTTTTTAAAAATATATTTCTTTATTGATTTCAGAGAGGAAGGGAGAGGGAGAGATAGAAACATCAATAATGAGAGAGGATCATTGATTGGCCGCCTCCTGCACACTCCCCATTGGGGATCAAGCCCGCAACTCGGGCATGTGCCCTTGGCCAGGATCGAACCTGGGACCCTTGAGTCTGCAGGCCGACGCCCTATCCACTGAACCAAACTGGCCAGGGCTGTTTTTATTTTCATTGCGGTGAAATTCCCACAATGATCATAGATTTGGGATGTATCTGTTTGCTGCAGATTACCCAGTTCTCAGACATCCCTCCGCCCCTGGGTTACCGCTATTACCGTTTTGCTGTGTTTCCTTCCAGTCTTTTTTCTGTTCATGTAGGATGTGGGTACCTGGTGTCTCTACATCTGCTTCATTTCCCACCTCATTACAAATCTCATTTTATCAATCACTAAAGTGAGGGCAGGGGTTGTTGTCTTGGACACTGTGGTGCCACTGGTGCCTGGCACAGCCTGGCACATGGGGACTCGGTAAATACGTGGTGGGTTCATTCATGAGCGACATCTCAAGACTTGCTTTATTTTGCAACGCAGTGTGCTGACATTATAGGACTCCCCTCCCCCCAAGCTTGTGAATATGGGCATGAAAGGGTCAGCACAGGCTCAAGAACAGATGACCCTTATTCAAATGGAGACTTAAGGCCCCCCCCCCGCCCCAGTGTCCCCCGCTGTCACACTCCTGCTTAGTGGAACCTCAAGGTATCACCACAGGGTCCTCTGGAAACATCCAATCTATTCTCCATTACAGTTGGGGAAACTGAGGCCCAGAAAGGGGAAACGTTCTGCCCAAAAGCCACAACAAAATAACAACAAGAGGGTCCCTTTTGCTTTTAAAGGACAGGGACTCGGATGGGTGGCATTCGACTGGGATGTGGCCATTTGCAGTCACCTGGTTTTAGTGGCTCATCACTCGCCCTTTTGGTTATTGTCTGCACTCCCTGGCTCAGGCACACTCTTGCTGAAAACTCAGGTCCTGCAGCCTCACGGGGTTGAGACTAATAATATGTATTGTTTTTTGGAGCACTTATTGAGCACCTACTATGTGCTAGGCACTGTGCTTCACGTACATTATCTCTCTTGCCTGTGGCAACATTCTAGTAAGGTTGGCACTGTTATTACCATACACATCTTCAGAGCAGGAAGACTGAGGCTCAGCGAGGGGGAGGGAATCGATTCTAAGGGGGCGAAGAGGCAGCCAGGAGGGAGACACAGCTCCTGCAAAGACTCGGAGGTAGGCCAGCAGATGCTGCACAAATATGATCAGAGCCCTCTGGGTAGGTGCTCCCACACCTGGTCTCCATCCTCCTCAAACGGCCCCAGGGGTTGGTTTGACAGACAAGGAAACTGGCTTGATCTAGAGAAGTGGTTTGCGTAAGCAGAGGAACCGAGGTCCAGAGAGGGGAGCGAGAGTGGGGGGCTCAGGTGAGGGGCCCGTGACCCACTGGCGAGGAGGGAGGCTCTCTGGCTGCCTGCCAGGTCTGCGGAGGGCCCAGGGGAGGTGATGATACATCTTCCCGTGTTGAAAATTAATAGGGAGGAAATTTATTTCAGTGCCACGTGGATGTACCTTTCCTGCTTTTCTCCCTCCCCCAGGCCACACACATGGGGGTGCAGAGGGATTTCAGAACGGGGGGGGGACAAAACAGGGAGCCCAGATTCAACAAAGGAAAGGGTGAACTCTCTAGAAGGGCAGAAAGAGCATCGAGTCCCATACCAGGAATAGGGAGGGGAAACGGAACCCGGAAGCGAGAACACAGCCCCCCTCCCCGCTCCCCTGGTCACCTCTGCGCAGTGTCCATTCCCTCAGGCCAAGCCCCGCTGGAGCCCCGTCGCCCCGTAGCACGGAGTCAGCACACAGGCGGAGCGCTCTGTGAAGTGCGCTCACACGCGCAGACACACGCCAGGTCACATGGACAGAAACTGTGGCCCAAGGGGCTTGGGTGCATGACATGCCCAAGGTCACTCAGCGAGGGGTACTTGGCGCCGGTTCCGCTTGTGACCAGTCTGAGATTTTTAAACTGCAGGCATCTCTCTCTCTCTCTCTCCCTCCCTCCTTCCCTCCTTCCTTCCCTCCCTCCCTCTCTTCCTTCTTCCCTCAGAACCATTTAAACGATTACAAAGATGCTATTTTTATCTCGGGGAAAATTCAATTATAGACATTGACCTTTATGTTTTTCCCCAGGCTCACGTGCTGCGGGCCCAGGGTGTGGAAGGCTTCTGTGAATGTTCGCAGAAGAGAAACGTCTTCAAAAGCAGAAGCAACTCAGAGGTAAGAGGAAGAGCAGAAGCCAAGGGTGCGGGCCCAAGGCCACAGAACAAGAGGCTCGTCTCAGCCCCCAGGGCGAGACCGCAGGGCAGGAATTCCCTTGTTGTTGCCACATTTGGGGGCCAAGGTCAGGCCAATCCGGACTGCATTAGTTTTGAGTGTGATCTCTTCATGGGTTCCCCCCTCACCCCCCACCCCCCTCGTCATATTTCCCATTTTCCTGGACACATATTTCAGGGGCTAGCAATAGCAGAAGCTCAATGGGTTGGGGCTTCCCTTAAGTACTTAATTATTCAACAAATACGTTGAATGGGAGTCAGACGCTGTCCTCGGTGCTGGGAGGAAATGGCCCACAGAACAGAATGAAAGCGGCCATTTCCAAGAGCCCATGTTGTATGTTAAAAAGTAAACAAGTCAGATATGCAGTGGGCGGGGAGAGTGAAGGGAAGGAATCAAGGAAAAGAGGCTGGAGATGTGTGGGGAGGTACGTCTTATGCAGGGTGGTTGGGGGAGGCCTTCGTGAGATGGCAGCGTTTGAATAGTAGAGGCCGAAAGGAGAGGGCAGCGGAGGCAGAGGACACAGCACGTGCAAAGGTCCTGGGGCAGGACCCGGCTGGCGTGTTGAAGGAACAGCAAGGAGGCTCCTGTGGCTGGAGCAGAGTGAGCGAGGAGAGAGGAAGGAGGTAAAGGCGGGGATGTTAATGGGGCAGGTCATGCAAGGCCTTATGGTCTACAGGGAGGTCTTGGACTTTTATCCTGAGGGAGGTGGGAGTTCTGGGGGCCTTTGGGCAGAGGAGGGATGGGACCTGACTCAGATGCCCACCGGCGCCCTCTGGCTGTTGCCGGGAAGACAGACTGGGGGAAGGCCAGGGCAAGACCTGACCCGGGTTCTCACTGGCGCCCTCTCCTGGCTACCTCCTGGATGACAGACTGTGGGAGTGGAGGGTGAGCTGGGGACCCGGGTGCAGGCGACTGCGCTGGTCCAGGCTGGCGGCGCGGTGATGCGGATGGACCAGAGGACGGAGAAGAGGCAACAACGTGAGCAACTTCTGGATGGATTGGGGGCAGAGCCAATGGGATGTTCTAAAGGACTGGCGGTAGGGTGTGGGGAGAGAGAGCTGAGGATGATGCCAGCATGTCTGCCCTGTGTGCCTGGAAGGTTGGAGATGCACCAGAAGAGACAGAAGTATGGGGAGGGGCAGGTTGGAGGGGGCGGAGGCGAGAACAGAGATTTGGCCTGGCCTCACACAGAGATGTCAGATGCCTTATGAAGACCTAGGTCTGCTGGCCAATGATGGAAGAAGGAATTTTAATCCGTGGGGATGGACGAGCAGGCAGGGAGAGAGAAGATGCCCGGGGGCTGTCCTATGTTTAGAAACTGAGCAGAAAAGGAGAGAAGCTGGCAGAGGTTGAGGGGGGTCCAGCAGAGGATGGGGGAGGCCAGGAGGCTGCAGGCTCCCAGGGACCAAGGGAGGACATTGTTCCCAGGAGGAGGAGGGACCGGCCAGGGGAGGTGCTGCTGGGAGTGAGAGCAGGATGGGGACTGAGAAGTATGTCCGTGGTGTTCGGACTGGGAGGTTGCTCCGACAAGGGCAAGCTCAGGACAGTGGTGGGAAGGGCGCACTGCTGAGATTGTAAGGAAGGATTTTAGCTCTCTGAGCCTCAGCTGCCCCACATCTGAGTGAAAGTATCAGCGAGACCCCCCCGCCCCCACCACCACCACTACCTCCAAAGTCAATCTGAGGACACGGTGAGGTCATGTTCTCTGCTTGGCAAGGCAGAGCTGATATCGCTGAGCTACTATTGTTGTAGGTAGGAGTGCTATCTGTCCATCCATCTACCCCCAACCCATCCACTCATCCATGTATCCATCTGCCCATCCAGATACCCACTCATCCATCCACCCATTTACCCACTTATCCATCCATCTACCTATCCATCCCTTATCCATCCACCCATCCATTTCTTATTCATCCATCCACCCCTCCCTTATCCATCCATCCACCCATCCGTCCACTTATTCGTCCACCTACCCATGCATCCATCCATCCATCTATTCATCCATCCATTCATCATCCATTCTCCCATCCATTCATCATCTACCTACCCACCAACCATCCATCCATCCATCCATCCATCCATTCTTCCTTTCAACCCTTCTGTGTCTACACCTGCTGAGCTCAATGTTCTGTTCCCTCTCAGCCTGTCCTGCGAACTCCCCTGCCACCTCTGGCCATTCTCTTGATGTTCTCAAAGCAGCGCCCAGGTTTGACTCCGTGCCGCCCTCCCCTGCATCCTGGGCACTGCACACCTTCATCAGCCTGAGTTTGTTGAAAGGACCAGAGCCAGCCAGGCTGTCCCTCTTGGTCCCCGGCTCTGGGCTGTGCTCAGGGTGGAACACAGAGCCCCCTCCCACACAGCCCTTCTCTGCGGGACCAGCTCTGGGGTCCAAGTCTCAGGATTCACAACATTCATATCAGCCGGAAAACATCCATTTGGGGGGCTTTTTCTGGCTGGGGAGCCAGGTTGGAGAAACAACCTTCCACGCACCCCAAACTCCACTCGCCGATGTCGTCCTCCTTGGTCAGAAGACCTCTTAGCGCCAGCATCAAATCTTTCTTTGAATTTTGAAATTTTTTCTTGTTTCTGTTTCTCTCACCATCCCCTGAGGAGTGGACAGAACTGAATAGATAGAGAGGAGACCAGCAGTGAAGAGTCTCGTCCCAGCTCAGCCCTGCTTTACTGCATGACCTTAAGGCACGTCCTCAGTCTAGGCCTCAGTTTCCCTAATGGTGGGATGAAGCAATGCTTTCTTGCAAGGAGGTGAGATTATACAAACGTGCCCACCTGTGGGGACCCTCAGCTGGTGCTTGATGAATGGCCTTCTCATCTTCAGGTGGGGAGATGTTTACAGACAGGACCCCAATGAAAATGACATTGCATGAGAGTTACCCACAGCCCCATGGTGGGCACAGCATGCTGGGTAAGCCACCTGGGTTCATGTCCCCGCTCTGTCATGGCGCACTGTGGGCAAGCTGTGTTCCCGCCCTGAGCCTCAGTTTCTTTATCTGTACAATGGGGTTACAGCCCCCCACGCCTCAGGACTAAATGAGTTACACATCCAATGCCCTTAGGACATGTTCGGTGATTTGTAAGTACCAGCTGTTATTATCATTTCTATTGCAGCCTTCAGACACCAGCAGTCCCGGCGTCGTGATGTGTGGTCCTCAGATATTTTCCTATGCTTAGAAACAATTTGGGGATCATAAGTGGGATTCTATTTAAAACCACTTTCTCCCAACTGATTAATAACTGCAATAATAGTTAGGCCTCCTAACCCAGAGCTGGGCATTTATATTTCATTATATCCTCCTAGCAGCATAGAAAGGAGATGTTTTTATAAGTCCTCATCCACCGAAGAGGAAAAGGGTCCTGCAGTGAAAAGAAAGTCTGGGTGCCACCCCAGATCACCCTGATGCAGAGGCTGGGAGGTTGGCCAGGCTGCCACTTTGGGGAGGAGGGCGCCCCTCCCGGGGCAGCCTGGTCAGGCCCCGCCCCCGTAGACTTCCTCCTGAAGTCATGGCAACCTGCTCCTGCGAGATGCTAATTAAGGGAAATGGGAGAAGATTCCTACCCTGGACTCTTGCAGAGAACGAGATGCCCAAGGTGTTCCGGGAGCAGCCGGGGCCTGAGGGACTCGGTTTCCCCAGGTTGCATCACTTGCTCGGAGGCTGGGTTCCTGGCTGGGAGCAGAGAGGAGAGGGAGTGAGCTCACCAGTTTGGAGACTGTAGATGCCAACCGTGGACGAGGCGCCAGGCACTAAGAATTACATGCACGATTCATTCAAAGTTCAAAAAATATAGTCTTACATACTTCTTTGTTTGGATAGGGAAGGCGGGGCAGGGTATACAAGGTATTAAGAGCAAGGCTTGACGGCACCTGCCTTATGCCAAGCCCTCTGCTCAGCATCTGATTGGTGTTAATTCATTCTCTCCTCATCCAAACTTCCCTCTGAGGGGCGCATCACCATTTTTGTTTTGTAGGTGATGACACTGAGGCACAGAGAGGTTTAGTCACTAGCCCAAGGTCACACAGCTGGTCAAAGGCCAAGCTGGGCTTTCCACCACTGCCTTTCGAAGTACGAGAGTTCAGAGAGAAAAAAATTCTCCTCCCACCCTGGGCCCAGTCACCCAGCGCCCACCCCTAGAGGCAGCCATTGTCACAGGTCCCTATTCCTTCCGGCAGCGTGTGCGCACATAAGCACCTGTGCACTTTCCCTCGCTGCCTGCTTTTCTCACACGCGCGTGCACTCAACTGCCGTCCTGCACTTTCCTTGGTATCACTTAGCAATACACCTTTGAGATCATTGCTCCTCGGTACCTGGCTTTAGGTTGCTGTCAGCGCCTCCTCTGAGAGATAAACAGGCAGTTTTTAATATGGTAAAAGACACACAGTATATACTTTACCATTTTAACTATTTAAAATGTTAACATGTATAACTCCGTGGCATTAGTACATTCACAATATTGTACAACCACCACCACTATCAAGATCCAGAAATTTTCCATCTCCCCAAAAAGAAAAAAAAATTTAATGTTTTAATCCTCACCTGAGGATATGTTTATTGATTTTAGAGATAGAGGAAGGGAGAGGAAGAGAGAGAGAGAGAGAGATCAGTGTGAGAGAGAACCATTTATCGGCCGCCTCCCATCCGCACCCCGATCTGGGTATGTGCTCTGACTGGAATAGAACCCATATGGGACGACACTCCAACCAACCGAGCCACACTGGCCAGGGCCCGTCTTTGTCACTTTTAAGTGTCCAGCTATGTGGCATTAGCACATTCACACCCGTGCACAACCATCCCGCCACCTCCAGCACCCACCACCCAGGTTCTGTCTGTGGAGCTGACTCCCCTGAGGACCTCCTGGGAGCAGAATCACACGGTCCCTGTCCTCCCGTGTCTGGCTGACTTCACTGAGCACCATGTCCTCGAGGTTCATCCGTGCTGTAGCAGGTGTCAGGACTGCCTTCCTGTTTTTTTGTTAATTCTCACCCAAGGATATATTTTCATTGAATTCATTTTCAGAGAGAGAGGAAGGGAGGGGGGAAACGTCAATGTGAGAGAGACACATGGATTGGTTGACTCCTGCAGGTGCCCAGACCTGGGGTGAGAGGGAAGGGGAGGAGGGAGAGAGAGAGAGAGAGAGAGAGAGACATCAATGTGAGAGAGACACATCGATTGGTTGCCTCCTGCATGCGTCCCCACTGGGGCAAGGGATCAAACCCGAAGCCTGCTCTAACCACTGACCCACACCAGCCAGGGCAGAACTTCCTTTCTGAGGCGGGATCCCATTGTCCGGCTGGACCTGGTTGTTCGCCCACGGACACCTTTGGGCTGTTGTGAGCCGCGCTGCTGTGAGCGTGCACGCGCAAGTTGCCTTCGGAGCACCTGCTCGCAGTTCCTTGGGGGATCCACTGGGCTGTTATAGCCAGGCCCCGCGGACGGACAGTTGGGCTCTTGCACTTTCCTGTTGCCATCGCAGGCAAACTGCACT
>NW_006291021.1:1075748-1082323 GCF_000327345.1 Myotis davidii
CTCACCAGCGCGGTGGGTGCTGCGGGCAAGTCCCTGCATCTCTTGGCACGTCTGCTCCCGCACCTGTGATACGGGCTGACCATACTCCCTCCCTCACGGGGCTGTGGGAGAACCAGCTGTGCGAACGGTGACAGGGGGCTTGGAACAGGGCCTGGACTCAGTCGGTGCTCAATGAGCGCCCGTCCGCCTGGGACCTTCGGGAGCGCTTTGCTCTTCTGCCCCCTTCGGAGTGTCAGCTTTGGAAACTCAAGATCCAGGAGGCGGCTGGCTGATTGGATGTGGGTGGCAGGGAGGAGACACTATGGGCAGGAGGGCAGGCGGGTCCTTCACAGGAGTGGCAAGGGCCCAGGCGGCCCCGTGGGGCCTGGCTCACTCCCACCTGTGCCCAGGGACGCGCGGCCCGGGCATATGCCGGGTCAGGGAAGTAGCGGCCGAGATTCACTGGACGTTATGAGCTCTTCTGCCTTCCGGCACAGGCAGGAGAAGGGACACAGGTGGGGACACCGATGCCACCGTGACATCTGTACGGCTGCCTCTTCAATCAGACCCAGCTCACCAGCCCCAGAAAGGCAGCTCTTTGAGGCAGCCGTGCTGGGCATGAGAGTGAATGAATCTGCTACTTGGTCCGTCCAGTCATTCATGCGTGCATATACTGGGCACTTACTATGTGCCGGACGCTGTCCTACGTGCTGGGACCCAGCAGGGAACAGGTTAGCCAGTTGTGGTGTCTGGTGGCTCATACTCCCATTTGACAGATGAACAAACTGAGGCTCAGGGGAAGGCAGGGACTTGCCCAAGGTGACACAGTGCTAGCAGGAGATACAGCCATTGGACAGGTAAATTATCCCTGACAGACGCATGGAATTTTACCAGATGGGAATTAGAATTGAGAAGGGAGTGAACGGCAGAGAATAATTGGGCGTGAGCTCAGAAAGGAAGGTCAGGAAGGCTTCTCCGTGGAGATGACATTTAGGCGGAGCGCTCAGTGATGAGAAGAAGCTGGCTGGGGGTTCAGTCAAGAGCTTGGGGGGCTTCCAGTCGAGATGGTGGCATAGGTACATGCTGTGCTTGCCTCCTCCCACGACCGCATCAAAATTACAACTAAACTGCAGAACAGTCATCGTGCAGAACCGCCCGAAGTCAAGCTGAACAGAAGCCCTGTAGCTAAGGACATACAGAAGGAGACACACTGACTGGCAGGAGGGCGGAGACCTGGACCTGGCTGGCCCCACCCCGTGTGGTGGTTAACAATCAAGAGGGGTATCTGGGCTGTGGAGGGCCCCCATGAAGAGCAAGGGGCTCCAGCCCCCCTGCCCCCACCTCCCAGCCCAGGGTTTAGTACCAGGAAGAGAAGTCCCCATAACTCCTGCCTGTGAAAACCAGGGGACTGTGGCTGAGGGAGACCGAGGGCAGCTGGAGTCCCAGGCTTTCCTCTTAAAGGGCCTGTGCACAAACTTGCAGGGACCCACAGCAGCTCCTAAGGCGCCAGGGACAGATGGGGGGGATTGGGGGGAACGGCATTGCCTGGCGAGGGCTTTCTCCCAGACAGAAGGCCGGGCAGAGGCCATTGTTCTTTGCTGAGCCCTCCCCCGACAGAGCCAGCAGACAGGCACCATAGCTAAGTCTCCATCCACCTGGGTGACACTGTTCGCCCCTCCGGTGATTTCCTGAGACCCCATCCAACTTGCAGACCCTTTCTGGTCGCTTTTCCATGCAATCGGCCTATCTTGGCTCAAGCTGTGGACTTTCCTAAAATCTCTCAAAAGGGCAGTACCCGGCTTCGATGTACCACAGCCCTCTTGCTCAGTGACCCCTGGCCTGACACTCGTGGCAGCCAGCCTTGTTTGAAACGGGGCCTCGCCTGGGCACCTCCAAGCCGAGGACAAGTAGCAGCCTTCTGCAGATCACCCTGTGCCGAGGCCCAGGGCCCCCAGGCAGAACATGGATGGTGGTCGACCTTGGCCTGCACCTCCCAGGAGGCCCCAGGGCCAGCGGACCTGGTGGACAGCTTTAGACCAACCATGCTGAAGCACCGCCTGACCACTCCACAAGCGACACACTCAAGGGGTGGACTCAGCAGGCACCAGAGCCCTGATCAAGCCAGTCCCGCTCCGTGGAGTCAGCCCCTGCTCATGCTAGTCGTGAGCAGTCCTCACAGCCCATTGGCCTGGGGATTAAACCCTCTGGTTGATGTACCTACAGCAATCAGGGCTCAACTCTAACAGGAGGGTGCACATAGTCCACACAAGGGGTGCGCCCAAAGCGCCCAGCTCAGGTGACTGGGGAGGCTGCGCCACGAGGCCCTGCAGGACTAGGCCCTACTGTATGAGGCCCAGGAGACATGGCAGCTCTACCTAATACCCAGAGACAAACATAGATGGGCAGCCAACATGAGGAGACAGAGAAACGTGTCCCTGATGCGAGAACAGAACAAAACTCCAGGAAATAGAACTAGACAAGATGGAGACAGGCCATCTACCAGATGCAGACTTCAAAACACTGGTTATAAGGATGCTCAAAGATCTCCGTGAGAAATCCAACAAAGAGATAGAAACATAAAAAATGGAGACAGAAAACATAAAAAGGAACCAGTCAAAAGTGAAGTCTACGTTACAAGGATGCAACAGTAGATGAAGCAGAAAATAAAGTCAGTGATTTGGCAGATAAGGAAGCATCGACCTATGGACCAGGAGGTCACAGTTCAATTCTCGGTCAGGCCATATGCCTGGGTTGCGGGCTCAATCCCCCATGTGGGGCATGCAGGAGGCAGCTGATCAATGATTCTCTCTCATCATTGTTGTTTCTATCTCTCTCTCCCTCTCCTTTCTTCTCTGAAATCAATAAAAATATATTTTTAAAAAAGAGAGACAAGGAAGGACCTAGCAATTCCACTTCTAGGTACTTATCCGAAGAAACCCCAAACACTAAATTGAACATATGCATCCATATGTTCATTGCAGAATTATTTACATTAGCTAATATATGGAAGCCACCTAGATGTCCATCAATAGATGAATGGATATAGAAGAAGGGAAATATGTATATGTATATGTATATGTATATGTATATGTGTGTGTGTTTATGTGTGTATACATACACATACAATGGAATATGACTCAACCATAAAAAAAGAATGAAATCTTGCCATCTGCAATAACATGGATGGGCCGGGAGGGTACTGTGCTGAGTGAAATAAAACAGTCAGAGAAAGACAAATGCCAGATGATTTCCCTTATATGTGAACTCTAAAAACCAGAATAAATGAGCGAGCGAGCAGAATAGAAACAGACTCATAGATACTTGCCAGGTGGGAGGGGGTTAGGGCTGTGGGTGGAAAAGGTGAAGGGAGTAAGAAGTACAAATCGGTAGTTACAGAACAGTCATGGGGCTGTAAAGTGCAGCACAGGGGTTATAGCCAATAATATTCTAATAACGATGTATGGTGTCAGGTGAGCACTAGATTCATTGCGGTGATCTGTTTGTAAGTTATATAAATGTCTAACCACTGGGCTGTACACCTGAAACTAATATAATATGGCATATAAACTGTAATTTGAAAAATAAAAATTTATTTATTTATTTGTTAATCCTCACCCGAGGATATTTTCCCATTGATTTTTAGAGAAAGTGCAAGAGAGAGGGAAAGACAGAGAGAAATATCAATTTGAGAGAAACACATCGATTGGTTGCCTCCACCAGGGCCCAGGCCAGGGAGCAGACTGCAGCTGAGGTATGGGCCCTTGACCGGAATCAAACCCGGGACTCTTGGTCCGCAGGCCGACGCTCTATCTACTGAGCCAAACTGGCTAGGCTAAAAAATTATTTTTAGAAAAGAGTTTGGGAAACAGTGTGTCAGGCAACTGACACCCAGTGCAAAGGCCCTGGGGCAGGACCATGCTGGCATGTTGGAGAAAGAGTGAGGCCCATGTGGCTGCAGCAAAGTGAGCAAGGGGGAGAGGGAGGCGTTGAGGGCAGGGCAGGGGCTTGTGGGCATGTGGAGAATGTGGACTTTATTAAGAGCACTGGAGACCTGTGGGAGAGAGGCAGGACCCAGTGACCTAATATTCTGATTCAAGCTCTAGAGAGACTTCTCTGGCTCCATGTGTGAAACGAGCTGACAAGTGCAATTAATTCATTCATTAATTCATTCATCTACCCATCCATTCATTTCCCTGGGGGCGAAAGCAGCCACAGAAGGCACCAAGCAGAACAGGGACAGGATACAGTGTGTTTTGAAATGTTCCCTCTGACTGCTGAGTGAGGATGGAGTGTTGGAGTGAGAGGTGGGTATGGGAGTTAAGGGGCCAGGTGAGAACGGAGTAGCAGAGGGAGGTCACCTCTGCCCCTTGTATCCCAGGATGGTTCAGCCCGGTCTCACCCTGAACATTTGTTGCTTCCCAAAGTTACCCTGGCCCAGGCACTAGCGAGATGCTTTGGCGGTACCCCCTCCTCCTCCTCACAGTTCCCCAAAGCCCTCTAGTCCATGCCAGGTAATGAAGGAGGTAACGTGGCCCCCGTCACCTGCAGACATAACTGTTGAGGTTGGAGCGCCAGGCCAAGGCTTGGGAGGCAGCCAGGCACAGGGACAGCCCTCACTGTGGTTGGCAAGGATCACCCTCCCGGGCAGGCCCAGGTGGAGGGAAGTGAGTTGGGGCCAGGTGTGGGACACCCCTTCCCAACGGAGCCCCAAGCCCACCTGTCCCTGCGCCTGCTTGGCCTTATGCGCACTGCCACCAGGTGGGGGCATAACTGGATGGTGGATGCCAAAGCTCGGAGAGCCCTGGGGACAGAACCCAGGTGCAGGATGCAGCCAAGGGTGTCCGCCAGGTTTGGAGGACAGAGTTGGAACCAACCCCGGAGCTGGGTCTGGAGATAAAACCGAGTTGGCTTTCACCCCTGGGCTACAGGGAGGGAGGTCTGGAGAGGCCGACACCAACCATAGCCAAGCACGGTTGCCTGCTGGGCATGCCGCAGTGCCACACAGCCCACAGAACAGCCCGGGAGGGGCAGATTTCTGCTCTTGCTTTGCAGAGGAGGGGATGAAGCTCGGTGGCCGGAAGTGACTTGCCTGAGGTCTTACAGGGAAGAGGCAGTTCAGCCAGAATTTGAGCCCTGGTCTGTCTGAGTGCAGGGTTCATCCTACTCTTTGGGGAGGCAGGTACAGGGGCTGTTCTGCTAGCACAGTGGTTCTCAACCTTGGCTGCACATTAGAATCACCTGGGAATCTTTTTATAAAATCCTGATTTCTGTGCCTCATCCTCCGGAAATTCTGTTTCTTTGTTACGGGGTGAGGCCACAACATCACTAACGAAGAAACAGAATTCCCAGAGGATGAGGCTCAGCAATCAGGATTTTAAAAAGATTCCCAGGTGATTCTAATGTGCAGCCAACCTTGGGATGGCAAATGCGACACACAAATCACAATATTCCCCTCAGCTGCCCATGGCAGGCATCACTAACCAATAACAAAACTATCCCGCGGAGACAAGATCCAGGCATCACTAATCAATTGCAGCACCCTTTCCCTGCAGAACTGGACACGGGTTCAAAATCCAGCCCCCAATGAGCAACTTCCCATAAATGAGTGGGTGTGCAGTCGGAATTGTGAGGTGAACACAGACTGACAAAGGTTCCTTCCTCTTCCAGGTGGACAATGTTAGGCCACAAGTTTAATCCCGTCCCTGTTAAAAATCCCTTTAGTTTCTTTTCATTGCCTCGAGGATGAAATCCAAATTCCTGGCCCTGCCTTTGATCATGCTGTTCCCTCCTGCCCTCCGTGCCATCGCTTAGCTTTTCAGAGAGCTCCCCACAGCCAGCCACTCTGCTAAAGTCTCCCCAACTTCTACCCTCCCACTATGTTACCACTGGACAGAGTTGGAACCAACTCTGTCAGTGGCAGAGGCCCGGTGCATGAAATTCGTGCACAAGTGCAGTCCCTAGGCCTGGCTGGTGATTGAAGCGTGAGCGTCTGGTGTGGAAGGGCAGATCCCCCGCCCCCCCCCCCCCCTCACCGGCTCCACCATCCTGCTGCAGTCCCTCTCTCATCAGGGCCGGCAGCGCTTCCACCGCCACCTGCTGCCAGCATCACATAGCCTATGCCCGCCATGGTCCGTGCTGCCCCCTGGTGGTCAGCGCATGTCATAGTGAGCGGTCGAACTGGTCGAACCCCCCACCGTCGAGGGGACAATTTGCATTTAGGCTTTTATTATATAGGATGCTTTTGTTTCTTTGTAGCAATTGTCACAATTTTCAACATCATCTTTATTCCTCAGTGTGCTTGTCCCTCCCACAAGGCAGGGGTGTGGTCTGAAGTGTCTGGAACCTGGAATGGGTGTGTTGGGGTCCTCACTCCCAACTCCAAGGGGAAAGAATCTGATTGGCTCAGCCTATGCCCTGGTCCACCTGTCAAGACAGGAAGGTGGGGGTCACAGTGTGAACGAGGCAGGGGGTGCTGTGTTAGTGAGGTGGAGGGTCAGAACAATTCTCAGGAAAAGTCCATGAGCTGGGCAGACACCCCACTTATGAAAGCAACAACCAAAACAATAAGAAGAGCTAATAATAACAGCAAATAATAA
>NW_006291021.1:1084154-1094717 GCF_000327345.1 Myotis davidii
TCGCCATCTTCTGGGTGATCGGCGAGGCAATGGGGCCCCGCTCACACCCGCCTTGGCCTGGCACCTCCTGCTCACCTGCTCCACCATCTTGCTGCAGTCCTGCTCTCATCAGGGCCCATCGGGCGGCAGCACCTACACTGCCGCCTGCTGCCAGCACAGTGTTGCTGATGCCCGCCTTGTTCTGTGCTGCCCCTGGTGGTCAGTGCATGTCGTATCAGTCTCCCGGTCAAACTCCCGTGGGGACAATTTGCATATAGGCTTTTAATATATAGGATGCTTTTGTTTCTTTGTAGCAATTGTCACAATTTTCAACATCATCTTTATTCCTCAGTGTGCTTGTCCCTCCCACAAGGCAGGGGTGTGGTCTGAAGTGTCTGGAACCTGGAATGGGTGTGTTGGGGTCCTCACTCCCAACTCCAAGGGGAAAGAATCTGATTGGCTCAGCCTATGCCCTGGTCCACCTGTCAAGACAGGAAGGTGGGGGGTCACAGTGTGAACGAGGCAGGGGGTGCTGTGTTAGTGAGGTGGAGGGTCAGAACAATTCTCAGGAAAAGTCCATGAGCTGGGCAGACACCCCACTTATGAGAGCAACAACCAAAACAATAAGAAGAGCTAATAATAACAGCAAATAATCATAGCTAACATTACAATGTTAAAATGAAAATATTGGTCATATTTGGCAGATGGGAAAATTGAGACAAGGAGATGGAATGCAATGTGCCCAAGATCACACAGTGAGCACTCGGATGTTCACTAGAGACCTCCCTCCCCAGGAGGAGATGCGTTCCTTCAAGACCTGACCAATAGGAGGACGCCCTCCACCCCCTCCACCCCCCACCCCCACATAATGTGCAACAGGAAATGAGAATCCCTTCCCCAGGAGAGGAGCCTGGGCCTTCCTATCTCCCGAAAGGGCCTCAAGGGCAATTCCCTCCCACAGCATCGCCATCCTCCGTGACCTTCATTCCATCTTGGCATGGCCCCAGGAACATGTCGGGCTTCAGCTCCGAGCAAATTACATTCTCTTTGTGGCTACTCTGCCTCAACGCTCGGGAGGGCCCGGCACCGACAGCTGTGGGTGAAGTCTGCGTGTGGAGGACAGGAAGTGTCTATCTTTATATTCCGGCATTAACAAGCCTCTGTCACATGGAAATGGCATTTTATTTCTCCTCCTAATAAACGAGAATGTGTTTTTTTAGCTCTTCCGCGATCACTTGATTCTCAAGTTTGAATTGTTTGGAAGCTTAAAACACTTCTGACTACATCAACACATTTTAACATCTTCCTCTCCTGAATGAGAAAAACATAAAAAGGGGAGAAAAAAAGTGCAAACCCTTTGATTATATTAACAGGAGCATGGAGTGAAAAAATAGGGAGGTGATTGTGCCACTTTCTCTGCTTGGAACCTCACTAAGAGGAGTGGGTTTAATTCGGAAACTCTGATAAACTGGAGCACAGGGAGGAAGCAGGTAGGATAGCGTATAACATGTGGCTTTCATTCTTTTCATTCAGAAGCACTTATTGAGGACTTAATGCAGTGATGGCGAACCTTTTGAGCTCGGCGGGTCAGCATTTTGAAAAACACTAACTCTGGTGCCATGTCACATATAGAAATGTTTTGATATTGGCAACCATAGTAAAACAAAGACTTATATTTTGATATTTATTTTACATATTTAAATGCCATCTAACAAAGAAAAATCAACCAAAAAAATGAGTTCGCGTGTCACCTCTGACACGCGTGTCATAGGTTCGCCATCACTGACTTAATGCGTGCCAGTTGCAGTCCGAGGTGCAGAGAGAGCAGATAGCAAGCCCTGCCCCCCTGACATGGAGAATGTGTGGGAAAACAGGAGTTAAGCAGTCAATTACATAATTAACCATCACAGTTTATTTATTTATTTACTTATTTATTTTTGTTAATCCTCACCTGAGAATATTGTTTCCATTGCTTTTCAGAGAGAGTGGAAGGGAGGGGTGAGGGGAAAAGAGAGAGAAACATTGATGTGAGAGCGATGCCCTAAGTGGGGGGTGGGGTGCAAACCCACAACCCAGGCACATGCCCTGGACCCAATTTCGAACCAGCAACCCTCAGGTCAATGGGCCACCGCTCTAACCGCTGAGCAACAGGGCAGGGCTATTTTTAATTTTTTAAAATTGATTTGAGAGAAAGAGAGAGGGAATGAGAGATAGAAACATCAATGAGAGAAATATTGATTGGCTGCCTCCTGCACACCCCCTACTGGGGATTGAGCCTGCAACCCAGGCTTGTATCCTGACTGGGAATCAATCTGGTGACCTCTTGGTTCATGGGTTGGCACTCAACCACTGAGCCATACCAGCCGGGCCATCACAGTTTAAATGTAAACCCCTGGACATGGGAGGGGAGGGAGCCCAGAGAGGGAACCTCATGTAACTTCTCAGCTGTCCTATTAAGGACGAAAAGCAAAGCAGGTGAGTGGGAAGAGCATTTCTGGCAGAAGGAACAGCATGTGCAAAGGCTGTAAGTTGGGAAGGAGCTGGCCTTGGTGAGGAGCAGAGAGATGTTGGCTGGGCCTTGCAGGTCCTGGTGAGGAGGTGAGTGTTACTCTGGGAGTCCTGGGAGTTCCCTGAGAAGCGTCAGATTTGGAGCATATGAGGAGTAATCAATGGACGAATAATTGAAAGGGAAAACATCCATTGGATAAACATTTATTGAGCATCTGCTGTGTGCCAGGCTCAGTTAGGCGGTGAGGCCACAGGAGCAACCAAGATAGGGGATAGGACCCTTGTTTTTCCTGGTGAGGAAACCAAAGAGCATGTAGACAACATGGATTGTCCAGGGCCACAGAGCTGCCAAGTGGTAGAGTATCTGACTCTAAACCCTGGGAGTCATCTGTCCCCCAATTCTGTTCCCTAGAGTGAAAGCTGGAGGGCTGCCTGGAGGAGAGAAAGTGGTAAGGGGAGGAAGGAGAGAAGGAAGAAGGAGGAATGAAGAAAGGTGGAGACTTCCTGAGCAACCTACAGAGAGTAGGACCAGGGCCAGAGGAGGGAGGTGAAAGGGAGACAGAGGAGTAAAGGAAAAACTAACCCTTGGCATAACCCCAAACCAAGGTGGTTCTGCCATACAGGGAATGGGTGTGCAAGGCCAGCCTGTGTCAGGGAGCGGGTTCCACTCTGCGAAATCCCCTGACCGCCCAGGCCCCTCACTCCTCTAACAGCCTGTGATGGGGGGGCAGAGGGGACCCTGACCTGAGACTCCAGGGCAGCCTTGGCTGAGCGCGACTCAATTCTCAGAGTCCTGGTTCCCATCCAGGCTCCGCTGTGTGGGTCTAGGCTGGTCCTCAGCCTCTCTGTGCCTCACCAGAGCCATAACAGCACAGACCTCCCAGGAAAAACATTGGGGACAGCGTCTGGAACAGAGAGTGCACCCTGGAAATGCTGATTTTTCTGACACTTCCAGCTTCGGTCATCAGGAGCTGTGGCTGCTACTAAGGGCTGGTTGGGATCTGGCACACCTGGGGAGGGCTGGCAGCAGTAACTTCGCTGTGTTTCCAACTCGGCCCTCTGCAGACTTCTGCTCAAGTGCTCAGGGTGGAGTGGGCTCCTGTTTACTGGGCATTGGGGGCACAGGCTGCCCGGCCTGTGGGTGAGGGGCTCACACGCCTCAACCTCATCACACAGCCCTTGGGGCAGCAGCCGCAAGAGTCAGAGGACTCTGGGCTTTGTGTCCACCACTGACGAGTGCATGCCTGGGGGCCCAGTCCTGGGACTCCATCATCTGGGTTAATAATTCAAATGTGCCCCCATTTAGTCCCTGCAGGTCATCCAGGCCAAGGGTCACTTCGCCTTCCAAGTCGGTCCCCAGTCTAGCTACTTCCCCCCCTAAGCTGCTTGCATCCTGGTCCACCCTGTCATCACCCAGCTGGGGCAGCGCTGTCACCTCCAACCTGGTGTCCTAGCTCCCACCCTCGCCCACCATGGTCTGTCCTCCCTGCGGCCGCCACCAGAGGGCGCCGGTGAGCACTTTAGTCAGGTCTCCTTCCTCCTCTGCCCACTCCCTCAGGGTATAAGCCCAAGTCCTCCCTGTGGCTCCTAATGCCTTGCACAAGCTGCCCTCACCTCCTCCCTCTACACCCGCCCCCTCACTCTGCTACACACACACACACACACACACGCACGCACGCACGCACACACACACACACACACACACACACACATAGGCCTCCTTGCTGTTTCTCCAACACACCAAGCACCGTCCTGTCCCAGGACCTTTGCACGGACTGTTTGTGCTGCCTGGGGTGTTCTTCGCCCACCAGCACTTCTCACCATAGGTCTATTCATCTGGTTTCACGTCCATCTCTCCTGTTAAGAAGGCAGCTTAGGTGCCCGTAATTGTCTGACTGATGCATGGATCAATTTAGAATGAGCTGAATCAGACCCGGGGCCGGAAGCCCAGCCCTGTCTCTCCCAAGCTACGTGAATGCCAGTACATCCTTTTCAACACTGAGCCTCAGTTTGCTTGTCTGTAAAATAGGGAGAAATCACCCTGGGGAGGATTCGTGCTGCTCGGCTGCCTGGGAAGCTCTCAGCCTACCACCCAGCATGCGGCAGATGGAAGTTTCTGTTGTGCTATGTCCTTGACCTTCCCCTTCCCTTCGGCAGCCTGTTCCGAGCTCAGAAGCAGGTCTCATGTTTTGGTTTCTCTCTGTTCCAAGAAAAGTTATGTCCTCTTAGGGGACAAGGACAGTGACCCTAGGTTGGGAGGTCCGTGCACTGCTTCTGAAACACTGTGAGTCTCTGGGGCACAGGAAAGGCACACTGCCCCCCCACCCCCCACTTGAGGGCCCCAGAGTGCCAGGCACCCGGAGAGAAGCTTGATGGGTAATTGGGACGCAAGGCGAGCAGATTTATTTAGCACTTCCCATTTTATCCTGCACGACATCTCCGCTGCCAGGACGATCCCACTCACAGCCGCATGGCTGGGTGGGAGCCGCAGAGGGTGGCAGGTGGAGGGCTAAGCTCTAGCAATGTGGGGGCATCCTTGCCCCCTCCATGTCTTGGCCAAGCTGCCCCCTCCCTGAGGCTGGGTTTCCTTTGGAGGTGTGAAGTAACACTATAGTATCTAGTAAGTGCCTACTATGTGCCGGGTACGTCTCTGATAACTGCACTTGATTAAAGGCAACTAGAAGCTGCTCCCGGATGTTGTTAACTGACTTAGTGACGTGCACAGTGGTTAACACAGCCTGGGCAGCAGTGCCTGGCAGTGGCTGCTGCTTGATTAGATTTTGGGAGAGAACCATGTGTACAAACTATAGATAGGTAATCTGAGAACACTTTATAACGTCCTGGGGTAAAATACACACCTTAGATACACACCTGTGGTTGTCTAGTGATGGGGAGAAGAGATGTCACTCTGATCCCACAGTTAGGACTCTGACCTCACCCTGGCTCCCCCCAATCCCTACCCCCAAGCTCACAGCCTTCTAGCTCTGCCCAGAATAAGCCCGTTCCCCTTCAGCCAGGACTCCCCTCCACCCCACCCCCACCCCCAGCTGTGGTGCAGTCTATTCCCAAGCAGCACCTCATCTGGGCACAGTATGCAAATGAAGTGAGCTAACCCTTCTCACTCTCAGGAAGGTCCCACACCTGACAGCTATATAGCCAGCCCACTGTGCTTGGCTCAGTGGATGGGTTACCAAGCTCCCTGCCCATCCCGGCCCCCAGCCCAGCTGTCACAGGGACTTTAGACCAGGGGCTGCTCCAGCTGGAAGGGTCCGTGGAGCCTCCTGCAGGTGCTTGTAGGAGTCCGGGAAAGTGTGGAACGACAGAAGGGCAAGCCTGAAGTAGGCACAGCCTGGGAAAACTGTCCCGAGGCAGGACCGTCGGAGAAGGAAAGGGGACAGCTTCTGTCGTCAGGCTGGTCTTTGTTTCAGACTGTCCCTGGGCCAGTGACGTCACCTCACAGAGCCTCTCAGCTTGAGCTATAACTTACACAGCATACAGGTCACCCGTTTACAGTGTACAATTCAATATTTATAGTATACTCCCAAATGATCATCAACCACCCACAATCTAATTTTGGAATATTTCATCACCCCAAAAGGACTCATTGCCCAATTTAAGATCATGAAGACTTATGCCTGTTTTCATCCAAGAATGTTATAGTTTCACCTCTTTACATGTAGGCCTAGGATCCATTTTGAGTTCATTTTTATATATGGTGTGAGGTAAGGATTCAATTGCATTCTTTTGCATGCGCATATGCAGTTTTCCCAGTGCCACATGTTGAAAAGACCATTCTTGCCCCACTGCATTGACAACCTTGATGAAATCAATTGATCGAAGATTCGAGGGCTTATTCTGGACTCTCAGTTCTGTTCTATTGACCTATATGTCTATTCTGATGCTGGTACCATGGTGTCTTGATGCCATAGCTTTGTAATCATTTTTGAAACTGGGAAGTGTGAGTCCCTCAGTTTTGTTCTTTTGTAAGATTGTTTGGCTATTCTGGGTCCTATGAATTTCTGTATGAATTTTAGGATCAGCTTTTCAACTGCAAAATAAGCCAATAGGGATTGAGTTGAATCTGTAAGTCTTAACAATATTCCATCTCCTGATCCATGAACATGGGTTGTCTTTCCATTTATTTAGGTTTTCTTTCAACAATGTTTTGCTGTTTTCCTAGTATAAGTTATACACTTCTTTTGGTAAATGCATTTCTAGGTATTTTATTCTTTTGATCAATTGCAAATGGAATTGGTTTCTTAATTTCATTTTGTTTGTTCATTGCCACTGCATAGGAAATAAAATGGATTTTTGTGTATTGATCTTGTATTCTGCAGCCTTGCTGGACTTGTTTCCTAGTCTTAATAGTTTTTTAGTGGATTCCTTAGAATTGTCTACACACTCAATTATGTCATGTGCAAATAGAGATAGTTTTATTTCTTCCTTTCCAATCTGGATGCCTTTATTTCATTTTCTTGCCTAAATGCCGGGTTAAAATTTCCAGTAGTTTTGAACAGAAATGGTGAGAGCAGACATCCTTATCTTGTTCTTGGTCTTAGAGGGGCAACATCTAGTCTTTCACCATTAAGTATTATGTCGGCTGTCGTGCCCTTTAAGTGTCAGGTTGAGGAAGTGCCCTCTATGCTTCGTTAGTTGAGTGCCTTATCATGAAGGGATGCTGAATTTTGTCAAGGGCCATAGTCACAATTTGAACCCGTTTCTCTGATGCCAATGCCCCAGTCCTTACCTGCTACACTAAATCAGCAGACTCCCAAAGGAGCCGCCATGGGACCCAGTAAAGAGCTGATACTCAGCAAATGGGGTGCTCCCATGTGCCCCTTTTCTCTTTAGCATTTGAAGTGAACTTGGAGGGAGAAGGAGAGGGAGAGGGAGAAGGGGAGGAGAAGGGAAGGGGGAGGGGAAGGGGAGGGGAGGGAGGGAGAACCGTCTTTAATTTGAAGGAAGTGTAATGGTGGTGGCATCCCTGGCACACCAAAGCCACAGGGATGTTTTAGCCTGTCTCACAGGGATGTAAGGCTGGGTTCTATGCAGACAATCCTGAACTTGGCAGGAGGAGTCCTGTTTGTACTGGGCAGCTGATGGCTTCCCTGGAGTTGTCTCAACAAAAACACACTGGAGCTAATGACTAGGTTCTGGGAGTCACTGGGGGTGGGCAGGAGGAGGAGGAAAAGGGAAAGGAGGAGGAGAAGGAGGAGGAGGGAGAGGAGGAGGAGGAGGAGGAGGAGGCTGGGAACCGGGGAGAGTTCCCCACCCCAAGCAAAAGATGGAAATGTCCAGTAACTGGACTTTTCACCCAACCAACAATGAGTTACACCCACTGCTGGCAGAGATTGAGACCCAGAGCCCCTTCCCGCCCCCAGCGTTTTGCAGTGTGGAACTTTGAGGTTCGGCCATGCCCTCCGGGGAGAACGTTCTCTCCTTGGTTCTCTTCAAGCTCTGGCTTGCAGGACGTCTTGGATTAGTGGGACTGAATCCTGATGCCTTTCTGACACTTGGTGACCTCCTGCAGCTGCCCGGAGGCTAGCACAGTATCAGACTAGACTGTTCTGCTCTCCTTGTATTGAGCTTTATGGTCACCTGGCCAGCCATCCTGACCTTCCCACCGGCACTGGCCGCATTTATCAAGCAAGCCTTTCTTGAGTCTATACCTGGTCCCAGGTGCGTGGCGTTATACAGCTCACTCCAGTCCCCCCAACAACCCTAGGAGATGGAGACTATTTCTATCCCCCATTTATAGATGGGCAAACGGAGGCCCAGCTAGAGTGGGGAGACAGACAGAAACTAATAAGCAAACTGGCCAAAATACAAAATCATCCCAAATGATAATAAATAATCTGGTCCCAAGATGAAGGATGAGGAGCATCCAGCCTTGGAAAGAGCAGGAGGAACAGCATCCTAGGCAGAGGGAACAGCCAGTGCAAAGGCTCTGAGGCTGGATTGACTGATATTTGCGAGAAACATTGAAGAAGAAGAGATTTTGTCTATCTCTTCCCCTGGACTATTAATGCCTGGAGGGCAGGAATTTGTGTAACCTGTTTTGTTTACTTCTGTGTCCCACAGCATAAAACAGCCTGGTACAGATTAATGGCCCGGAGGGATGGGTTTCCCAGGCACACACTGTACCGTATTTACACCTGTTTTTTGTTGTTGCTTGAAAGAAATAAGTAGATGTGGTTGTCCTCTTCTATTTTTCTTCAATATTTTTATTGATTTCAGAGAGGAAGGGAGAGGGAGAGAGAGATAGAAACATCAATGATGAGAGAATCATTGATCGGCGTCCTCCTACACGCCCCCTACTAGGGACCGAGCCCGCAACCCAGGCAAGTGCCCTTGATGGAAATCAAACCCGGGACCCTTCAGACCGCAGGCTGACACTCTATTCCACTGAGCCAAATCAGCCGGGGCCGGAAGAGTAAGGCTCAGAGTGACTTGTTCAGGGTCCTACCCCTTAATAAGCAGAGCTGGGACTCATGCCAATCCATCAGCCTGCAGTCTCATTTCACTCTGCCTCCATTGAACACGCAAGGCCCGAGCGCCCATTGTGTATGAGAAGCCATGCTCAGAGTGTGTGGGACCATCCACGTGATCCTTCAAAATGGGGCTGTGTCCCCACTGCTCGGATGACAAAAACTGAGGCCAGATTGCCGATGGCTAGGTCATGGAGCTTGGAAGGACAAAATAGGCTCTGCAAACCTGGCCGCTGCACTGGCCGCTGGGAAACTCCAAGCTTAATTTAGGTCCCTTGTTTAATTATTCATTCTCTCCTCTCCTCCTATTTATGACTTCCGCCTTCTCATTTTGTTCCCCAGTTAATGCCTCTTGTTTATATCTGCATCTTTGGCCTGGAATGAATGAATCAACGATTTTGGAAGAAAAAACCTCAAATTCTAAACTTGAGTTCCTTTGTGGGTATGAGGCCCTCTCCACATACATACCTTGAAGAAATAAAATTCTTTCAACATGTTCAAAACACAATGACTCTACGTGCAATCTTGTTTGGTGTCAGAGCACTCACATCTCCCGTGGTAATCCTTTCCTTTTATTTTTATTTTTGTCTTGTTGTCTCCTTATCCCATTTTCAAGCATCAACTATGGCTAGGCAGGCACCTTATCACAATTCATCTTACACTTTCTCCATGTGAGCAGGGGGCTGGCTACCTTGCCCATTTTACAGATGGGAAACTGAGAACCAGAGAGGGAAACCCAGGTTGCAGGTGGCAAAACCCAGCTCAGAGTCCCACACAGCTAGTAAGTTCCTGAGCTGGGGTGCCTGTGGTGGTCTGTCTGGACTCCAGGGCAGCTGACAATGATACTTAGGTAGAATGTTTGTAAAGTGTTTATTCTGCAGGAAATGCTCCCTCATCCATCCCCTCATTCATTCAACCAATACACAGGGATCCCAGAGTCCATGGAGTCACATCCTAGTATGACCAGAATAAAACCAGGATGATGGATAGAGAATGGAGCGTGAGATGGTTGGTGGCTCAGGTCAGGGAGGGCTTCTCCGAAGACTTGCTATTTGAGCAAAAATGAGGTCTTGGAGGAAAACCATTTCAGACAAAGGAACAGCACGGACAAGATCCCTAAGTCAGGAGTGAGCAGTTTGTTTAAGGAGCCAGCTTGTCCGGTGCGTGGAGCTCTGGGGACAGAGTCGTGGGTGCAAACGCGGAGAGATGGCTGGGTTTTATTCGAAGAGCACTGGGGAGCCTTGGCGGAGTTTCCAGCAGGGCATGGCAAGCACCATGGCCTTTGTGCCAATAGCCCTGGGGCTCACGCGCCAACCGGTGATCAGAGCGGTCCCTCGCGCTAACGCCGCCGCCCACGTGTCACGCGAAGCCCCGCGCCCCACGTGCGTGGGTGCAAACGCGGAGAGATGGCTGGGTTTTATTCGAAGAGCACTGGGGAGCCTTGGCGGAGTTTCCAGCAGGGCATGGCAAGCACCATGGCCTTTGTGCCAATAGCCCTGGGGCTCACGCGCCAACCGGTGATCAGAGCGGTCCCTCGCGCTAACGCCGCCGCCCACGTGTCACGCGAAGCCCCGCGCCCCACGTGTGC
>NW_006291021.1:1095974-1099730 GCF_000327345.1 Myotis davidii
CGTCTGGGCTCAGCTGGGATTCCCCGGCTCCCCCCGTCTCCATCAGGGGGAGTTCCCGCTCTGAGCATGGGGCCCCTCTGCCGCTAGTCAAACCCCCGGACAAATAGCCTGGGAGCGGGGCTGGTGGAGCCGGGGTCTGGTGTCCAGGTTGGGCGCTAGGACTATGCGAAGTGGGACAAAGTCCGAGGGTTCTGGAGGGTCCCCAGGATAGGGATCCGCCCGCTCTGGGCCCCCAGTGGCCTCCATCCAGACTTTGATTACTGGGGTTCTGGCTTTCTTTCCATGTCCCCCATTGTAGTTTTCCTTGGGGTGCAGGGGACGAGGGCCCCTCTTTGTTTGGGGCACACTGCTTCCCCTGACGGGGAGCCGCCTTCCAGGAGAGGAAGCCAGCCCTCCCCGCTACTGCTACTCCGATGATACCAGCTGCTGCTGCTGAAGCTTTTATTAATGGCTGAGGAACCCAGTTGATTCTGCCATTTGCATAGCTCCCCTCCCCCTCCCCCTCCCAGGGTCCCTTTCCTTGGGGCCCCTTCCCCCTGCCAATCTCGCCTGCCTTCTGCCCTTCAGCGCTTTTCTTCCTCTGCCAGCTGATACTTTGGCTGAGGATGGTAGGCAGCTGGGGCTAGGGGTGGCTGCGTCCTGCGCCTCCAAATCCCAGAGACCACCAATTTGGGCCAATGTCTCTGGCTGGACTCCCCTGCCCCCCCCTTCCCCCCAAGATGCCCTTCACTGGGCATCTTTTGCTGCCTGTGCTGCATGCTGTCCGTCCAAGTCTCCATTCTTCCTCTCCAGGAAGCTTTATTCTGCCCTGTCCCCGGGGCCGCGGTGTGGGGGTGGGGTGGGGGCACCTTCACCATGACTCTGCACTTCTTCATGGGGCCCAGCCCCTTGGGGGCTGCCACCCGCCATGCTCTGTCACACTGAGACTTGGTATAATTGGGCTCAGGCAAACAAAACATCGAGGGAGACCTGGCCTGCCTGGTGAGCTCATGCGTTTTTCTATTCTTGCCACCTGGGCTGGTGACATCGACCCTCCAGGGGGTGACTGTCATGTCAGTGGACTTTGATAGCCTGATCCACTCCCTTTGGGAGATGGGGGATGGGTCATTCTGGTGTGGCCCAGGCTTGGCACTGGGGGGCAATGCTGGGTGGTGTGCCTGGCTCCCAGGGAACCCTCTTTCTGCAAGGTCCTTGCAAGCCCCTGATCTAGGCCTGTGGTGGGTGCCAAGAGGGGGGGCACTGAAAACCAGGTGCCTGCCTGCGGCACAGAAGTCATCGTCCGTTGACCATGCTTCTGTCTTCCCCCCCAGAGCCCTGCCTTTTTCCCTGCTTCCCGGGGGATTCTGGGCATCTCCACACGTCCGTGGATCCACCTGGAGACACGAGGCGTTCTCCCAGCACAGGGACCGCGGCCCAGGGAGCAGGTGGAAGGGAGACGCTCCCTGGGTGTCAGGGGGGAGATTTGGGAGCCATCACTAACCACCCATTTTCTTCTGTATCTGGGTCGCACAGAGTGTGCGCCTCTGCCTGGCATTTCCCAGGTCCGGTCAAGGAGTCAGATCCACCTTTGCTGGACAGAGGGATGCCCAAGGATGACTCAGTTTCCCCTCCTGTCTTTGGGATCAGCATTGAGCAGCATTCATTTCACAGGCGTGAGAGCGCAGCGCACACTTCCAACTGCCGCTTCCAGCATCCGGGCGCCAGGAGACCTGTGGCTCTGCTGATTATGTCTGCTGCCACATGGCCTGAGCGAGGTGGCTGGGCAGGGACGGGCAGGGACGATGTGACTCTGAGGCACAGTGTGACGTTTCCACCCGGGCGCCCTCTGCCCTGCGTTCACCTGATAACCATGATTTTAGTACCTGTCTCGACCGTGCATGGGGAAATAGAGCGGGAGCATGGAGAGAGTTCCGGGTGGGGAGGAAAACCCTAAAAATAAAAATGGATATTTATAAACCCAGCAGGTTTGGGCAATAATTGACGAAGCTTAATGTTTTCAGCTGAGAGCAGTTTCCCCCACCCAACTGCATTAGGCTCCATTTGTGGAGTCACTCGGAGCCAGCTGAAGGTTCTTGAAGAGTGTGGTGGGCTTGGCGGGCGCCTTGCAGGCCGGCCTCTTTTTTTGGGGCGGGGGCTGGTGCTTCTGGAGGGGGGGGGGGCTTGGCAAGGGCACCAAGAAACCAGAGTCTCTGTCTTCTCTTCGTCCAGGGCAGCCTCCCAGAACACCCTCTGGTGGTGGGCATACCCTTTTCCAGAATTTGCAAGGAAGCGGGTGCAGGCTGCCCTTGCTCTGTCCTTTTGTGCAGCAAAAGATGCCGGGGTGGGGTATTTGGAGAGAACTCCCCCACACACACCTGCTCACCAGGTAGGGTGGCTCCGTCTTCAGTGGGGACAGGAGGGGACGCGATGAAGGCATAACTGCTGTGCCTGTACAGGATCCACGTGCCAAGCCAACAAAAACCCGCCATGGGTGCTTGGACAAAGGCACATCATTTCCTGTATGAGGGAGAACCTGGGTACGAGGGTTTTCCAAACGGTGTTAAAATGTTGTCTATTTCCACCTGGTCTGGGACCAGAAAGCTGCTGGCTCGCAGGTTGGGGAAGAGGGGAGTTGAGGTTCAAGTGCATGCTACCCTATTTCGAGGATGACGGACAGTCCAGAGGCGGGCAGGTCTTAGTGCTGCGATACGCAGGAGGTAGTGACACCTGGGTCCCCTAGCCCTGTGGTTCAGTTCGTCACCTCCTCTGCCTTTCAGAAGCTCAAGGGTACGGAGTATAATATGTGGGTTTATTTTTTCCCTTTCTTTTTTGCTTTAAGGAAATAAAAGACACTCAAAAAAAGGGGGGGGGTGTCCCGAGGTACCATTTCTGTCTTGTCTCTGGCTGATATTTCTGAAGTGTTGTGTGTGTGGAGGGGGTGCATGGGGAATATGAAAAAATCAATTGGCTTACACTTCTGCAAAGGCGAAAATTAGCGAGCGGGTGGGAGTGACTCACGGATAGGGCCTGGACTTCTCATGGCTTTATTTTTGTCTCCTCGTCCCCCCTGCCCCCTTCTCTGAGGAGCTGCCGATCCCCCTTGCCCCTCCCCAGGCCTGTCCGGGCTGGACCTTGGGGCTGGTGTGTTTGGCCTGGCCTCGGAATCCCCGCTTTTCTTTCCTGGAATCAGGGCACCCCTTTTGGTTCCTTCTCGGTCCCATGGATTCCACTCTGGGGAGGTTTCTGGGTTGCGGTGACCCCCTCCTCCCAAAAACGTCTGAACTGGAGCCGAATCCCAAAATGTCATTTTTCTTTCCAACGGGCAGATTTTGTTCAGAACGCCCTGGGTGGTCCCTGCGACTTTTGAGATATATATATATTTTAATCTTTGCTGTTAGCGCCTCTCAGTAAGGTTGGGAGTCCCCGGTCTTCCTACTGGGGGAACTGAAAATCCCCATTTCTTTCCCGATTCTCTCCTTCCTCTCTCCCTCGCAGTATGGCCTCGCATCTGCCCTGTCACCTCTTTGTGCGGAAACCTTCTCGCTTTGCAAAATGAGGTTAGGTCTCTGGCTTCGGGGCAGAGCCCTGACTTCCACCCCATACCCTGCTTCTTCTGTGCACACGCAGGCTGGTTAGCTGACCTCTGGGTTGCTTCCTCTCCAGGATCAGGGCAGTCACAGCCTGTTCTTGGCGAGCTGGTACGTGAGATGCTGTGTGTCTGATGTAGCCTGTAGCCTGAGGCGTGGGACCCCCGGAGGGAGGCAGGCGGCAGGGGTA
>NW_006291021.1:1100972-1128133 GCF_000327345.1 Myotis davidii
AAAATCCTTCCAGTTTTTTGTCTAGCATCCCTTTTGGTTCCTTCTCGGTCCCATGGATTCCACTCTGGGGAGGTTTCTGGGTTGCGGTGACCCTCCTCCCCCAAAAACGTCTGAACTGGAGCCGAATCCCAAAATGTCATTTTTCTTTCCAACGGGCAGATTTTGTTCAGAACGCCCTGGGTGGTCCCTGCGACTTTTGAGATATATATATATTTTAATCTTTGCTGTTAGCCCCTTGCAGTAAGGTTGGGAGTCCCCGGTCTTCCTACTGGGGGAACTGAAAATCCCCATTTCTTTCCCGATTCTCTCCTTCCTCTCTCCCTCGCAGTATGGCCTCGCATCTGCCCTGTCACCTCTTTGTGCGGAAACCTTCTCGCTTTGCAAAATGAGGTTAGGTCTCTGGCTTCGGGGCAGAGCCCTGACTTCCACCCCATACCCTGCTTCTTCTGTGCACACGCAGGCTGGTTAGCTGACCTCTGGGTTGCTTCCTCTCCAGGATCAGGGCAGTCACAGCCTGTTCTTGGCGAGCTGGTACGTGAGATGCTGTGTGTCTGATGTAGCCTGTAGCCTGAGGCGTGGGACCCCCGGAGGGAGGCAGGCGGAAGGGGTAGGGGGATGGGGCAGAGAGGGCTGGGAAGATGCTCTGTTGTCTCGCTGTTGTGTGGGTAATTGAGTGTTGGTGGAAATTTAGGGGTTCCTGGGAAGCAAGGTCGGCACATCTGTGTGTATAATTTAATGCCGCTTACAATTAACCCTGTGATCGGCAAATGAGGGGGTGTTGGGGGGATAATAATACTAGCTGCTCCGACGTATTTGGAGTTGGTGCCCGTGTCGGGCCCTGTGCCAAGTAAGCACACAAAGCAGGTCCTCACGTCCTTAACCTTCACACCCCCTGTGAGCGCAGTGGCTGTGCTGGGAGCCCAATTTCTCAGAGAGGGAAACGAAGACACAGAGAGGGGTCTTCCTGGCCTGGGGTTGCACAGCTTGTAAGTGGCAGAGTGAGAAATCATACCCAGGGCCAAGGGATGCCAGAATCTGAAGTCTTAACTGCTGCAGAGTCAGGTGCTCTGCCCAGTTGTCAAAGAAGTCATTTTAATGACGTTCCACCTGCTGGGGGCACCTGAGAATGACTCTGGAGGCTCCCAGCTGCCTTCCTCAGAGGGTCAGAGAAGAGCTTGGATGCTGGGCCAAGGCTGCCTGGGTTCAAATCCCAGCTTGGCCACTCGCTGGCTGTGTGACCCGGGGCAAGTTGCTCACCGTCTCTGTGGTTCCATTTTCACATCTGAAGAATGGAGAGTAATAGTACACACCAAGCAGGTTATTGGGAGGATTACATGAGTTAATATGTATAAAGCAATGCATTGTGACTTAGTGGGGACCTGCCTTGCGGGGGCTCCCTGGCGGCTCCCCGTCCGTCCCTGGGGTTCAGCACGGGAGAAATGTTAGGATGACTCAGCCACTGCAAACTGGGGCGTTCCCCGTCGCTGGCTGCCTAATCAAGGCTGCCCCACTTCTGTAGCAGGACCGGGCCGGGCGCCTGGCAGGATCTGAGCCGCGGGAGGCCAGGGGAGGCTGGTGTGGAGGGCAGGCGGCTGCTTCGGAGGCTGTGGGTGCTCCTGAGATCCCAGGTGGTGGCCCCCGACCGCCCGGATCCATGGTGGCTTTGAGCAAGGGTGGGGGGGTGGGGGGGCCGGTCAGGGACACGTCACAGCTGTAAGGTCTCAGCTTTGACCACGGCCCCTCTGAGGGGTGCTCAGGACAGGGTCAGTTTACAAGCTTGATGTGCAAGCATTCATCCATTCATTCATTTGCCGATTCATTCCTTCAACCAGTCAGTATATGAGGGAATACCAGCTGCCAGAGAACTTGAGAGCCAGACTTTGGGTTCAAATTCCAGCTCTGCTGCTCACTGGCTATGGGCCTTGGGCTATTACATAGCCATCTGTGCCTCAGTTCCTCATCTGTAAAATGGGTACGTTGGCATTGCTTCACTCAGGATAGGGGTATTGTGAGAGGCATGTGAACTAAGCCTGACAGCAGGGAACAAAGCAAGCTGGGTCCCTTGGACCCTGCGGTGTTTTGGGGGCGATAGTGAGCCATAAATGGGGTTCTGAGGCTGAAATCCGGTGGCACCTAGTACTTCACCTGGCCACTGTTTCGTCTGGGGGCACGTGGAGAGCCTCTCTGAGTTGGAGTTGGGGCAGCAAGGGCAAAGCTGGGGCTGGGGGGCAGCCACTTGTGTGGCTGGAGGTGAGGGAAGCAGGAGTGAAAGGTGGAGGGCCCCACTGGAAGGCGGGCTGGGTCCCCTCACACCGTCTGGAAGGGAAAACTGCGGCAGAAAGGCAGCAGGAGCATCATTCTCAAACCCACTGCCCAGCAGGGCCCAGCAGGTAATGCCAGTGGGTGGTGTGGGCCAGGCAGGCTCCCCCAGCCCCTTGGGCAGCCCCGGATGGCTCCATAGCCAGATCTGCCAGTTTTTCTGAGAAAAACCAGGAATCTAGATTTTATATGAAATTATCCTATTTTACATCTTTGGATCTTTTTCTTTTTTTTATTATATTTTTATTGATTTCAGAGAGGAAGGGAGAGGGAGAGAGAAATGGAAACATCAGTGATGAGAGAGAATCATTGATCGGCTGCCTCCTGCGCGCCCCCTACTGGGGACTGAGCCCCCAATCCGAGCATATGCCCTTGACTGGAATCGAACCCGGGACCCTTCACTTCACAGGCCGACGCTCTGTCCACTGAGCCAAACCAGCTAGTGCTGGTTCTCTTTCTTAAAGCTCCTCCATTTGCTGATTGTGTTCCCTTGAACCACCTCACTGGCCATCGCTGAGCCTCTGTTTCCTGGGCTGTAAAATGGGTTTAAGATTGGAAATCACTTCGATGGGTTCTTTAGAGGCTCCGGCCCGATAACTCCTGGGAGGGCCGAGAACAGGGCCTGGGCCAACGTCCGCGCTCGATAAACGTCGGCTCTGATTATATTAATATTGGCCATAACGATAAACTTGACTTAAATTAAATGCTGAGCAGAAGGAAGCCGGCTGGTCCCGTGGGGCAGGGCTGTGAATTATCTCCTGGCTGCAGGACCCGTTCCTCACACTCTCGTCTTTTCCGGAACACACCTGTTTGCTCTAAAGGCCGGGGCATGGGGGTCACCAGCGTCATTTGTAGCATTTATTGGAGTGGTTTGCAACCAGGGGTGAGTTTGCTCCCTGGGCAGCACGTGGCGTTGGGAACATTGGGATGCTTCTGGCATCGAGTGGGCGGGGTGGGGGGGGCAGGGAGGCTGCTCAGCACCCCCCGTAGGGAATGACCCAGCCCCAGTGTCATCAGTGCTGATGAGGAGACAGACCCTGATTCATGCTCAAGCTCCGTAGCAGCCTGAGACATCAGGCTGTGGGCCTGTCCGTGGATGTCCACCTCCCACGCTTCGCAGGGTCCTGTTGGACTTGAACGCTGAGATTGCTGATGGGCTCCCTGTGCACCTGTCCTGGCCCCGTGGCCCGGGTGATGATCAGAAGCGTGTAATTGCCGTGACGTGTGATCTAGAAATGGGGAGCGGCGGAGGTTTCTGGCGCTGGCGCTGCATCTGGAACGTGTAGGGGCTGTCATGTCCAGGTTTGTTTCTTTCCCTTTCGTCCCACCTGGTCCTGGGAGCCTGGACTCCGTCCCCACTGGGGAGGGGCTTGTGGAAACGGGAGACTCTGATTTCAAATTCTGACACTGACTTTCCCACGCTGTGTGAGGCAACCTGTTGTTCTGACCATGAGGCCTTGATTTTCCCATCCGTGAAATGGGGACAAAGCTTGGCTGCTGGGTCACTGGGGACTAAGTGGTGTGATGCTGATATGGTGCCAGGCACCTGGGGTGCATACTTCCGGGGCTGAATGACTCTGTCCTTCCTCCCCCGCCCCCCATCTTCATGAACAGCTAGGGCAGTGGTTCTCAACCTTCCTAATGCCGCGACCCTTTAATACAGTTCCTCACGTTGTGGTGACCCCCAACCATAAAATTATTTTCGTTGCTACTTCATAACTGTAATGTTGCTACTGTTATGAATCGTCTTGTAAATATCTGATATGTAGGATGCATTTTCATTGTTACAAATTGAACATAATTAAAGCATAGTGATTAATCACAAAAACAATATGTAATTGTATATGTGTTTTCCAATGGTCTTAGGCGACCCCTGTGAAAGGGTTGTTCGACCCCCAAAGGGGTCGCGACCCACAGGTTGAGAACCGCTGAGCTAGGGGGATGAGGACGAGCCCCAAACCCACGGCTTCCCAACAGTTACAGGGACGGGGGATCGCCTCAGCGGACACGAGCCCCTGTCATGGAGCCCACACTGCATCCCTGGCCAGGGCTTCAGCTTTCTTGGCATTTTCTCTTTTCATCCTTAGAACGGCCCTGAGAGGGGCGACTGTGGCCCCGCTTGTGGGTAGGGACATGGAGGCACACAGTGGGGGTGAGAAACTGGAGTGGCTGCAGCCTTGTGTCGGGGCTGCCCCTGCCCCACACCAAACCGAGGTGTCATGTCTGTGCTTGTGGAGGTTCAGGAGGGTCTGCACTTGGTTTACTGCTTTGCTGTTACTGAAATTCTTAATAATTTTCGTTTGCCCTGTGGTTTCATGTTGCAGTGGGCCCCACAATTATGGAGCAATTATGGAGCCAGAAGGCTGCTTCCCATGGCAGTTGGGAGCAGAGCAGAGGGAAGGATGTTGTTGTTGGCCAGGTCTGGGTTCCAAATCTGTTTTTGCCTCTCACAAGCTGTGTGCCTTTAGGGAAGTTGCTTTACTTCTCTGGAAGGCACACCCAAACATCCCCCTTGGCAACAAAGTCCCTGCAGGCCTCCCTACCCTCTTCCTCTCCCTCTCGCCCTCTGGCTCATTCTGCAGCCACCACCATCCCATACTAATTGTCCCAGCCCCACCTCAGTAGCTCAAACAACCCTGCTCAGCTCACTCTGCCCTGGGCAGGGAGGCTAGGAGACCGGGAGTGGAGGTGCTGTGTGACTTTGGCTACTCACTAGCCGTCTCTGAGCCTCTGCATGTCTGAGGTGTCTGGCACAGAAGCAGTGATGAGTGGCCATTGAGAACCAGGGATTTTGAGGATGGGGGTCAGGGAACCTCAAAATAGTCCATGAGATTTCCATCTGGGAGAGGCCCAAATGAGCCGGGACTCCAAAAAGTGCATAGCAGCCGGGTGAGGTGATTTTAAGACTCAATTTGATACCTTTTGTGTCTGGCCAGATTTCTGGAGAGGACACCAAGAAGGCCCCCAGGAATGGGTCAGGCTTTCTTTGGGGGATCACTTTTGACATTTGAAGAGCCCACATTGGAGTCTTGACTTGGCCTTATGTGTGGTGAAACCCTGAGCCAGTGGATCCACCTGCTAGGGCCTCAGTCTGCTGGTCCGTAAAATGGGTGTGAGACTCTCTTGGGTGGTTAGATCCATACCGTGGATGCCTGGAAAGTACTGGCACAAACATTGTGCAGTACCATGTGATGGTTAAGGCCTTTGGGAGCAAATTGGGAGACCTGGGTATAGGGTTTTGGAAGATAGGGTTTGGGGGAGCTGGGGAGCTGCTGGGCCAAGTCTGACTTCTCTCAAGGGTGTGGAGTCATGCCTAGAGCCTCCTGCTGCAGTGCCAACAGCAAGCTCTGGGCAGATAAAACCACAGGCCAGGCTGACACTGCGATTGACGCTGGCAGGGGGCCTACCCCAGAACCACCTGAGCCATGGTGGGGAAACTAAGTCACACTAGTGTGGCCAGAGTCTTGGGAGGTATGGGGGCGGGGGTCAGTTCTGACCTTCTAGATCTGTGCTGAGGTCACCCTGCAGGCTGCATTGAGACCTCTGGACTCCCTGTCCAGTGCTCTGCCGGACACCACCCAAATTTCAGCCACTCACTATGACATGTGCCTCTTGCCCTGGCTGCCTGGTCCTCCTAATGACTGAGTAGTTTTCTTTAAACCCATTCTCTTTAAAAACTTAAAAGACAATTCTTTGTCTTACTTGTGGATGGGAAACTGGAATACCCTTGACATAAGTAGGTGGAGCTTTACAAAAAATGTGATGGGAGGAAAAAAGACATTAAATCATTTAGCTGCTACCACAGGCTTAGAGCAGAGGCTGAGGGCTACCGAGACATTAAAGCCACATCAGACGCACTGGAGACTTCCCACCTCCGGAGGCTGTGAAACGCCTGGGAGAGGAGCCGCCCCCCTGCCGGTTGAGTCATGGTTGCCGAATGCGGCAGCTAGAACCGTTTGGGGGTCTCCCAGCCTCTCCCAGCCGCGCAGGGAGGCCAGGTCCCCTCCTGCCTTCCGACTGAGCTGCTTGGACTTTCTTGTTTGCATCTGAGTATTCCTTCTCAACGGCCTGGGGAGAAGGTTATTTCTCCCTGAATTCAATTAATGAGCCTATTAAAAACTATTTATTTTCCCTGACAGTTGTTTACTGTGGAGAAGGAGATGAATTGGTCAGGCGTCCTCGCCAGGCAGGCAGGAGGGAGGATGGGGATGCCTGGTGCCTTGGGCGCTGGTGCTTGGGGAGTGCAGACGACGCATGGGGTGCTGCCTTCAGGAGGCCTCCAAAACGCAGAGCCTGAACTCGGGCTGCGGGCACTGTTCCTGACCTTGGAGTGTTTGGGGAGGTGGATCCCGGGGTGGGCGTGGAGGCGGGCGGCTGGCCGGCCCCAGTGACCTCCATCTTCACTTTCTAGGCCGAAGTGTCCCAGATGCACTGGTTTGGAACGTAAGCCCTGACCCCACTGGGCAGTCTGATTGTGGCAGGGAGTCCCAGGATCCCTTCTCTTCCCAAAGCAGTTGAATCCTATGACTTATCTGGGCACATGGGCACCTGGTGAAAAGAAACATTTTCCATTGTACTTGAAGCTATCTGTGCTCCATGATTCAACTCTGAGCAGCGGGCTAAATAAGCAGGAATTCCAGGAACTGCCTTCAAAGGGAGGTGGTGCTTGCTCCCTTTTACCCCCCAGCTGGAATGTGGAGGTGATGGTAGGCACTCAGGCAGCCCTTTTGGACCATGAGGCAGGTATCATGGATAAGAATGAGGGGATCAAAGAGATGGAAGGAGCCCGGGCCCCTAGGGTTGTGGGGTGGGCACAATAGCCCTGAAAGGCCAGCCTAGGAGCTTACTTGATGTAAAGAGAGGTTCCGCCTCTCCTGTGAGTGTTTTGGCAGCTCAACTTGATCAAACAGTAGCAGTACAGTGTGCCTCAGTGAACGGTGCTTTTCTTATCTCCTTCAGGCCTCTTCTCTTCAGATTTCTATTTTTTTTTTTAATTGAGTTTTAGAGAGGAAGGGAGAGGGAGAGAGAGAGAGAAACATTAATGTGAGAGCGAAGCATTAATTGGCTGCCTCCTCCATGCCCATACCAGGGATGGAGCCTGAAACCCAGGTACGTGCCCTGACCAGGAATCGAACTGGCAACCTTTGGGTGCACAGGATGACGCCCATCCCACTGAGCAACACGGGCCAGGGCTCTGCTCACATTTTTTTTTGGAAATATATTTTTATTGATTTCAGAGAAAGAAACATCAATGATGAGAGAGAATCATTGATTGGCCGCCTCTAGCCCACCCCTCCAGTGGGGATCGAGCCTACAACCCAGTTATGTGCCCTTGTCCGGAATTGAACCCGGGGCCCCTCAGTCCGCAGGCTGACGCTCTATCCACTGAGCCAAACTGGCTAGGGCTCTGCTCACTTTTAAGTGAGGCCTCCCCTCACCTCCCTATTAAGATTTGCAAAATTGGCCTCTCTCCCCAGCTCCCCAGCCCCCGCTCTGGCTCTGCTTTTACTGGAAGCATTTGTCACCATCTCCATGTTGTCTGCATCTTATCATCTGCCTCCTGCTCTGGCTGGGGCTCCCCAGGGAGGCGCTGTTGCCTGTTTTCTCTGCATGTCCACAGCAGCGCCTGTGCACAGTAGGGCTCCGTGCCTATATTTTGCACAAACAGAGCTCTGGTCACAGGGGAAGACATGAGGTCTGAGGTCTTCCACCTGCCTGGAGGGCGCGCCCACACTTGCACCAAGCGTGGCTCCCGAGTTCTCCCTTTTCACCCTGCCCCCAGCCAGTTGGCCAGTCCAGGCGGGCCGAGTCAGTCCCAGTGGCTGCTCCTGATCCTTTCTCTCGCCCCCATGTTCTCACCTCAGCCTCCAGAAATAGCCCCTTTAAAATAGCCGTGTCCCTGCGAGCCTTCCGGGGCCTCTGCCTGCCCACGGATGTGACGCCTTGCTGACGGGCCAGTCTCTTTACTGCTGTGGGATTTTTAAAAATATAGTTGGTGTGAGGTGGGTTTTTTTTTTTTTCTTTTTCACCCCTCTTTTATGCCTGAAGAAGCCCTGTCATTCACAGGCTGCTTTCCCATTCCTGATACTTGTCATGTAGGTTTTTGCTCTGTGTGTCCCGTGACTGTTCCTTCGAGGCATGGCCACTGAGGGGTGTCTGGTTTGTAGAGCCAAGAGCTTCTGCCATAGGCTCATGCCAGCTCCAGCGTGACCATGTGGCCCACAGTCCTAAAGACCGGTTGGGAAGCCCTGAGTTTGAGTCCCAGCACTGTCTTTTGCTGGCTATTTGACTTTGGGCAAGTGCCAGAACTTCTCTGAGCCTCAGTTTACCTGTCTGTGAAATGGGGGCATCTCAGGACTTAGGCAAATGGCTAAAGTTCTCTGGGCCTCAAACACAGCTAACACTCTGTAGAAGTTATAGGCATTTTCTTATGTTTTATTCTTGACATTTATTGAGACTGTGTAAATGAGTGGTTAAGAACTGGACTCTAGCACCAGGTGGCCTGGGTTCAAGTCCCAGCTCTATTCCTTATTTGCTGTGATTTCACCTCTCCTGGCCTCACTGTTCCCATCTGTAAAATGGGGATACTGATGACCCCAGCCTGCCAGGGTCCTTGGCAGGATCCAATGAGCTACTAAGGGTGAACTCCTTAGAGCAGCGCTGGGCTCAGAGTGAGGGTGAGATGGCGCTGGTAAGTAATATGTTTATTTGCTAAATATCAGGGAACTTCCGTGGGCCATCTCTTCCTGGAAGCGGGATCAGGGAGATGTACGCTTCTCTAGTCCAGCTGTTGGTTTGACTTCCAGGTCCTGGCTCAACCTCAAGGTCCTCCTCTCCCACCAGGACAGGGTTTAAACTGGCGGGAGGGACATGCCCAGCCCAGGCCACAGGCACCGTGCAAGAGCCTCTGCTTCCTGTGTGTGCTCAGCAGGTGCCGGGCCACCGGATGGCTCGGACTGGAGCTGGAGGCTCAGGAGAGGGGGCAGAGGGCAGGGTCCAGGGATGGCTCAGAAATGGGGACAGGAAGGGCCCCGCTGGAGGAGGCGTGGATGTTTCCGATGCCAGCCTAGTGGCTGCTTCAGCTGCTGCCACTGCCTCCCCCACAGCTGTGCCTTCAGTCATCCGGGGAGTCTCGCAGACACCTACTGTGTGCTGGGCTCTCTGCGGGACCCAGCTGGCGAGGAAGTGCTTGCTGTTGGGGGGCTCGTGTTCTGATCACAGAGACAGTAAGCAAAATAAAATATGTGTCATGTTAGATGTGATAAGAGGAAGCAAGAAAGGAGAAAAAGGGATTTGGGAGTGGAGGGATGAGGGTTGTCATTTTAAATGGGGCGGTTGGGATGGCTTCATTGAGGAGGTGACAGTTTGAGTAAAGGCCAGAGGCGGGTGAGGGAGGGAGCCAAGTGGATATGTGGGGGAAGAATGTTTTGGGCAGAGGGTATAGCCCATGAGAAATCCTGGGCAGGGCCATGCCTGGCATGTTGGAGGAGCAGTAAGGAGGCCCATGTGGGTGGTGAGTGAGGGGGAGCGGGCAGGTTGTGCAGGGCCTTGTGGACTGTGGGGAGGACTTAGGCTTTTAACCCTGGGGAGGTGGGAGCCCTGGAGGGATATATGGTCAGAGGAGTGTTGGGACCTGACTCAGATGCTTACGTGCGCCCTCTGGTGGCTGCTTCTGGGAGGACAGCCTTTGGGGGCTGAGGGCAGAGGGGCAGGGACAAGGGCAGAAGAGACTGCACTGCTCCAGGTGGGTGACGATGGAACTGGACCAGGTGGAGGAATAGGAGTGGGGAGAAGTGGTAAGGTTTGGGATAGAATTTGAAGGCAGACTTTTTGTGAGTCTAATCTTCATAGGAGCTTTGAGGGAGAAACTCAGACCCATTTGACAGATGAAAACGCCGTGGCCCAGAGGTGAAGGCATTTGACAAGTGTCACACAGACGCTGGACAGTGACAGGGTAGCCAGGCAAGCCGACCGCTGCTGGGTCGTGCTGGGGTGCAGCTTGCTCCCCAAGTATTTAACGGCCATCTCTTCCCCCTGACTTATAGATTAACCATGTGCACTTAAAGGCTGTATGAGTTTTGTTTTCTTAGTTGAGGGGTTTGCCGGGTGTCATACCCTGTCCTGTTGTAGGAAAATACATCGTAAGTGCTATGAGCCGTGCAGAACAGTGCAGAACTGGCTCTTCTGTTAGACCTCCGTTCACAGTCTGCCCTCCCTGAGCTCTTGCTTAGCTGTGTGACCTGTGGCCAGTGCCCAGCCTCGCTGATCTCTCATTTTCTGTGACATTTGTTTGTTCGCGCAGTAATATTTTTTGAGCGCCTGCTATGCACCAGGCAGTTTTAGTCGGAGTGGTTATTCCTGCCTTGATCACTGTGGCCTCCAAAGTGTCAGCTGACAAACCACAGCGCCCGGGCCACGTGATGCGGGCAGGAGCCCCAGCCAGCGCTGGTACCTTCCGTGGATCCCTTCAAGGGGCTGTCGGCAACTCGGAGGGAAGCCCCGGGGCAGCTGCCCATGGGAGATGCTAGGTTGCTGGGGCCTGGCAACACAGGGATTGGTGCCGTGCACAAAACCCCAAAGTGGCAAGTCTGGGTTGACAAGCAGTTCAGAGTTTTAGGGAGACTTGAACCTTCTAGTTTACTTACACTTTCCATTTTGTACCTAGTTCAGGAAGGAAAAGTCCTCAAAATCTCTGTTCAAAGAAGTTTAAAAAGCTCTTTTAGCAGCTATCAAATGATAATTCTCTGTGATAAGGAAGTCGTGTCCAATTTAATTGGCAGTGTTTTTTTTTTTCTTTCTCTTATTGGTAAGTACTATAACCGTGCACCTTAAATTCGATGAAGCATGGCAATTGCCAGGCCTGGAACTGGGATGGGGAAGGGGAATAAAGGATGGGAGGGAAGGTCAGGGAAGGCTTCCTGGAGGCGGTGGCCACTGATCTAAGATGTGGAAGTTGAGTAGGAGTTAGCTGGGTAGTTGGGAAGGGAGGGTGTTTAAGGAAGATGGAACAGTGCTGGCAGACTTCCCTTCCTGTACAAAGTGGAGCCCTCAAGATGAAGTTGTTTAATCTTGCGTCCTGCACTGGGCCCAGCACAGAGTAGATGTAAATGGTTGATGCTCTCTGTCCCAGATCTGGAGGATGACACCACGTGGGTGTTGCTTTCCGGTGACTGTGTTTTGAAAGACCTGAGACCCAGAGGTTTGGGTCTGTCTGAAGTCCTTCAACAAGCTGACTGTTGAGCAGGGGTAACCTTCTAGGGTTCACACCCTCTGTCCCTATCCCCACACAGTAGGCCTGCAGCCTGAAAGGGAAGAAACCCAGATCAAACTGACTTTAGTATAAAAGCAGATGAATTGGGCCCTGGCCAGGTAGCTCAGTTGGTTAGGGTGTCATCCCGATACCCCAGGGTTATGGGTTTGATCCCCAGTCAGGGCACATACAAGAATCAATTAATGCTAATGAATGTACAAATAAGTGGAACAACAAATCAGTGTTTCTTCTCTCTCTCTCTCTCTCTCTCTCTCTCTGTCTTTTTTGTCAATTAAACAACAACAGCAGATGAATTCACTGGCTCTTGTAACTGAGAAGGTTTGTGTTAGAAGATACCGCCTTTAGGCATAGCTCAGTCCAGGGGTGCAAACAGAAGAAAAGCAGACCCAGATTGCTTAAACCACTTGCCTGAGGCCATAGAGCAGTGGTTCTCAATCTATGGGTCGTGACCCCTTTGGGGGTCAAACGACCCTTTCACAGGGGTCGCCTAAGGCCATCGGAAAACACATAATTACATATTGTTTTTGTGATTAATCATTATGCTTCAATTATGTTCAATGTGTAACAATGAAAATACATCCTGCATATCAGATATTTACATTACGATTCATAACAGTAGCAAAATTACAGTTATGAAGTAGCAACGAAAATAACTTTATGGTTGGGGGTCACCACAACGTGAGGAACTGTATTGAAGGGTCGCAGCATTAGGAAGGTTGAGAACCACTGCCATAGAACTAGGAGGAGGTTAGGCCAAAATTCAGACTCAGAGTTGCTGCGAAGGTAAAGTCTGTGGCTGAGGAAGGCTGTCCCAGGCCAGCGGGCAACAGCTCCATTTTACAGAGCGGGAAACGGAGGTTCCTAGGTGGGAAATGATTTGCTGAAGGTCACCCAGTAAGGAAGGAACAGGGCCTGGACCTGAACTCTCATCAAACCTGTGGTCTTGGACCTCTCACCACATGGTTCTCCGCAGACACAGGTTAAATGGTAGGTTGGTCCCACGGAGGCAGCGAGGGAAACAGGTTTGCGAGGGGCCAGGCTCGCCTCTCCCCACCCAGGAATCGCCCCCTCAGGCCCACTCCTGCCACCCACCCCTGATGGTTATGACATTTCCTTTGCTCTTGATGAACACATCACGGGTGACAGGCGGGGAGGTCCCCGCTGGCTCTGGCTCCACGCCAGCCTCGGGCTCTGGCCAGGCCTGCCCATCGCAGTCACAGGAGGAAATGAGACTGGCAGCCAATTGTGATCCTCCGAGCCAGGCCTGGCTCCCCGCGGCCCAATTCCCTCTGTGTCTGCATTGCTTGCTCGAGCCCTCCCTCCCCTCTCCAGCAAGCGTCCGACTGACTGCTCAACAACTCCCACCACCTCCACCTCAGCTCACTTCGCTCTTGGGCATCCATGGCATTTATTGGGCACCTACTACGTGCCAAGCATGGAGCTTGGCTGCTGGTGGGCATTGCCACCACATATCCCGCTCGGCCACATCCGAGCTGTGTGATCTCAAGCAAGTGTCCTGACCTCTCTGAACCTCTGTTTCCTCGTCTGTAAAATGGAGAGAATTGGGTGAGGTATTATGTGTAAAGCACTTTGAACAGTGCCTCGCACGTGATGCATGGTCTTAAGTATTAGCAAGTATTATCACTGCTGATTATTTTAGCACTAGCAAACGTCGCTCTGTTCTTCTCCCTTTTCCACATGTCCTTCGCCCACATTAGCATTCGCCGGATCCCGCCTGGTCATCTACAAAGAGTGTTTACAGCCTCCGCTCGGTCACCAGTGAGCCAGTGCAGGCCTCCTGTGGCAGCTTTGTGGGACAGGCATGTTTTTCTTCTTTCTTTGGCTGCTCCCACCGAGCCAGTGCCGCTGCCCTGCCCTCCCCCCTCCCTCCAGGGACGGTTCAGTTCTAAATTTTTCTTTTGGACCCTGAGAAAAGCCTCTGAGTGTTGCCAAAGCAGTCGTCGTGCTTTTTCTGGGCCCAGGCCCCGGCTGGGGGTCCAGGTTCACCAGTGGAGGCTGAGTGAGCGCCTCCTGTGTGCCAGCCCCAGAGCGTAGCCGGAGACGGACAATGCCCGATAAATAGGCGAAGCATCTGTTAAGGGCCTACTGCATGCCATGCTTTTAAGGAGAATGAAGCCCGGGAGAGGGGTGGGTGGTAAGGAGGGGCCGTTGTAGCTAGTGAATCAGGGCAGGCCTCTCTGAGGAGGTGACGTTTGAGTAAAGACCAGTAGGAGGTGAGGAAGTAGAGGATGCGGAGTTCTGGAGGGAAGGTGTTTCCGAGGCTGCCCTTTGCCTGGGTCCTAAGAAGAAAGAGAGGGAGTCCGTGTGACTGGAGCAGAGCAAGTGAGGCAGGGAGAGGAGGAGAGGGTGGGGCAGGTCGTGCAGGGCCTGGTGGTCTGCGGGCAGGGGCAGAGAAGGGACGGGACTGGGCTCAGGTGTCCTCAGGTGTATTTTTACCGCTGCAGGGAGGACAGACTTGGGGGCGGGGGGCAAGGGCAGAATCGGGGGGGACTAGCGCGGGGGTGACTGCACTAGTCCAAGTGGGAGATGATGGGGGCTGAACCAGATGGAGGCAGAGGAGGGGGAGTTACGTGGGTGGATTCTGGAAGGATTTTTCACAAAAGCCAGTGGGATCGGCCAAATGTTTGGGGGAGGGCGGGGTTGAAAGGAATAAGGATGCCTTCGATCTTAGACCTGAGCACCTGCGAGGGCAAGAGAGGCAGGCATGGGGACCCCGCTGGTGCAGGACAGCCACCAGAGCGTGGAGGGGCTGAGGAGGCTTGGTGTGGGCCTCCTGCAGTCGTGGGTGTGATGGGGCCTGTGTCCCTGGGCTACACACAGGCCAGCGCCCTGGGCAAGGCACATTCTTGCCTCAGCCTACGCACAAATAGCGCCCAGCTGTACCTTTGGGGTAGGATGGGGCTTGGGTTGGGGCTTTGCCAACTCCAAGCTCTGCTGGGGCTCTTGGGGCAGAAACTCAGAGATTCACGGAGACCCGCACTTGGGGATATAGGGGTGTCCTGGTTTGCAGACCAGGAGGCTGAAGCCCAGAGAGGTTAAGGCACTTGCCCCAGGCCACACAGCACGTGGCAGGGGTTTGACCCCACTCATGGGCCTGCACTCCTGCCCTTCCCCTCTTGGCTCCTCTTTTTCCTTCTTTTCTGTGTGTCTTCCACTCCCTGGGTTCCCAATTCAGCTCTTGGTGGCTTCAGGCTCCCCTTGGCCCCAGCTGGGCACTCCACTCCCACTTCCATGCGCTCTGGGCCCAGGGGCTGGTGCCAGGTGGGCCTGAGGGACTTGAGCACCCTCTGCCTTACACCCAGGGTTCCCTCTGTGTCCCCCCTCCCCCCAAATCCCACTAATGATGGAAGAGGAATGTGAGAGAGGGAGGGAAATTATATACACACGAACATATAAAAATTAGTTTAGGATCTGGGCCAAGAACCACTTGCGCTTGGCCGGGCATTGTGGGTAATTCATCGCCGATTACCATAAAAGCCAGAGCCTGGCTGACAGGCGGCTGTGGGGCTTTTGTTTAAGATTCTGATGAATATATAATTTCTCTCCAGGTCTGGAGCCTGCGGTTCCTTCCCCCGCAGCGGCTGCAGGTCCCCGGCCACCCTGCCCCTCTTCCCCTCTGCTGAGCACTCCCCCAGGAGGGTTGTACACGGGCTCCTGCCCAGGAGCCAGGCTGGCCCCCTGTCCATTGGTGACACGGCCTCGGGGAAGCGTGGCTTGGCAGCCCATGCCCACCGCCAGCCCCAGTATCCCAGGCCTTGCAATGCGGCCCTCTCCCCGGGCCCAGTTCCCTCCGTCCTTCATGCCCACCTACTGGGCTTCAGCTGTTGGCTTGACCCTGCGCAGATGCTGGGGTCACTGTGGCAGATGAGATGGGTGGGGGCCCAGGTTCCTTAGGAGTCTGGGCTTGGACATTTATCTGTGTTTAAAGATTCCCAGGCGATGCGAATTAAAACAACGAGATAACCATTTTTTTGCCCACCCTCTTGGCAAAATTGTCTGGAGCTTGGTAACATCCAGAATGCCACCGGCAGGAAAATAAATAAGCATCTCCACTTCGCAACATCTTTAATTTTTAATTTATGTTTCTGGCCGGATAATGCATACGCATGGGGTATAGTTGAGATGCAGACGAGTGCACAGTGGAATGCCTCTGCTGTCCCCCCAGGTCCTCAGTTCCCTCTCCCTCTCCTTCCCCAGAAACAGAAGTCGGAACGTTTTTTTTCTGTGAAGGGCCAGATAGTACATCTTTTCAGCCTTACGCGATGGGGAGTCCATCTCTACCACTCAACTCTGCCGCTGTGGCAAGAAGGCAGCCAGAGACAGTAGCCAGGTGAATGGGCGTGGCCCTGTGCCAGGAAAGCTCTATTTGGCCTGCGGGGTGTGGCTTGCACCCGGTTCCGCACCGGTCCCGTAGAACTTTTGGTGCCGTGATAGGAATGCTCTCTACCTGTACTTTCTAATAAAGTAGCCACTAGCCAGATGTCCTCTTACGCGTTGGAAATGTGGCCAGTGCAACTGAGGACTTGGATTTCAAATTGTATTCCATTTTATTTCATTTAAATAGAAGCAGACGCGTGCAGTCATGGCTACCGTTTTGGACGGTGCGGTTATGTAGAGCTCTTCTCTTCTGCGAACACTCGGTGGGTGGGTAGATTTATACTCCTCTGTTTGCCAAAGGGTAGCATCCTTTACATGCCGTTCTGTGCCTTGGTGTTTTCTTCCCCCACTTAAAAATACCGTGCCTTAAAAAGTAATTTCATAATTGTACATCTAGCTTCCCCCTTCCAAGGATATTCTCTGTCCTCCCCCCGCCCCCCATTGGTTTTTGGAGAGAGTGAAAGGAAGGGGAAGACAAGAGAGAGAAACATTGATGTGAGAGAGACACAGTGATTGGTTGCCTCCCACAGGCACCCGGCCGCGGCCAGGGATTGGGCCTGCAACCGAGGTATGTGCTCTTGATCGAGTCAGTCCGAGGGCTGATGCTCTAACCACTGAGGAACCCCATTCCTTTTCACAGCTGTGCCACTAAGCTCATCACACTAAGAAATGCGAATGTTTGTGGCATCATTTGGCCCCTTGGACTGCTGCATATTTAACCAATCCATTATTAATGGGCACTTATGTTATTTCAAGTCTTGCTGTGAGGATTGTTCTACATGTGTCATTTCAGGGGCGAGGACTGTCTAGGGTGTCATTTCAGGAGAACGTGTCTATCAGATACATTTCCGGAGGTGTTGTTTGCGGGCTCAAAGGGAATGTGAAGACATCCCTACACCTCTCAGCATTGAGAGAGAGACAAATTCTTCCCCAGGGGCCTGGGAGGCAGGGAGGCAGAGAGTCAGCATGGCCTCGGGTGAGCAACGGGTGATCGTAATAAATGGGTCCAGCCTCTCTCTCTCTCTCTCTCTCTCTTTTTCTCCCCCCCTCCCTCCCGACTCCTCCCTCTCTCTAAAGTGGATTTTTTTTTTAATGAATATTCAATAGGGCGCCGAGGGCTGTGGACTTTTTTTTTTTTAATATATTTTACTGAGTTTTTACAGAGAGGAACCACATATATTTATTCATTTATTTCAGAGAGGAAGGGAGAGGGAGAGCAAGATAGAAACATCAATGATGAGAATCATTGATCGGCTGCCTCTTGCATGCCCTCTACTGGGGATCAAGCCCGCAAACCGGGCATGTGCCCTGACCTTGGCAGCCTTTTGGTGCAGGGGGACAACACCCAGCCAACTAAGCCACCCCGGCCAGACAGGCACGAGTAATTTAATAAAACAAATACTCTGTCTTCTTGCAGCTTGCAGTTTAGTTGGGGGAATGGAGAATGAACAAAGCACAAAAGAAAAAACACATCTCATGTCAGGGTGGTACCCTTTCTGGGGAAGAAAAATCAGAGAAGGGGAAAGGAAATGCTAGCGTGGAGGGCAGAGTTTGAATAGGGGGCCTGGCAGCCTTGGTGGAAAGGGTAGCATTTGAACAGAGGTGGGGAGGGAGGAGCCGGTGGCGTCTGGGGAGCAGGCGGTCCTGTCCGGGATGCACAAGGCCTGGCGCTGAGCCCTCCTGGGGTAATTGCTGAGGCCTGGCCACTGCCCGCACCTGAGCCGCTGTCCTCCCCGTGCTGTGCCTCCTGTGGCTCCCAGTGCCGGGGCAGCTGCTAGGGAATAATTAATCAATAATAACAATAACAATAATAGTAATAAAATACACTTGGGAGCCAGTGGTCCGTCCTTATGCCTCCAGGTGGCTGCCAGCCCCTGACCATGTGCAGCTGGGAGTCGCAGATGGGCTCGGTGTGAGGTGCCACGAATTCTGGGACTGTTACCTCCAAGTGCAGCGGGAGTGAGGGCTGGGGATGGGAAACGGAGGCTCAGATGAGTGGCTGGGGGAGGAGTTGAGAACCAGCTTCGGTTCAGGTCCCTGCTCTGTCACTTACCAGGGGTGAGAATTCTTACCAGGGGCTCAACCTCTGTGCCTCAGTTTCCCCAACTGAAAAGTGTGTGTGTGTGTGTGGGGGGGGGTTACTATTCATTGAGGGTTTCAATGAGCTGTTTGTGTGTGCCTGGCTTTGGGGAAGAGAGGAATTATAGCCAGTGTTCCTTGAGCACCTACTGTGTGCCTGCCTCAGTTTTGAGTGCTTTGCCCGTACTAAGTGCTTAAAGAACATTTTCAGGTTTGGGGGCAGTTGGGCTTGGGTTCAAATCCAAACTCCTGTCTAAAGATGTCACCTTCTCCCTGGGTTTGAGAGCTCTGGGAGGTGAAGGTTTGTACCTGCACCTGGGTTCACACAGCAGGTCCCCCCCCAACCCCGCCCCCAGCAGCTAGCTCCCTAGTCCCTGTCTTCTCACCTGTGGGATGTGACAGGGACTTGGCCCAAGGTTCCTATTCTCACCTCTTCCATTCTGTCCAGTGCTACGTAGGTCTCCTCTCCCCATTTCCCTTTTTTCACATCTTTTAAACATCACCTCCTCCTGGAAGCCTGCCCCACTCTCGGGCCAGAGGAATCCCCCATCACAGATCTGATCTTTAACTGCTGGGGCCCCTGTGTCCCGCCCCACAGGCCGGTGAACTCCGTAAGATGGGCTGGGGCTGCCTGGGCCACTCCGTGTCCTACTGCTCAGCCCGGAGCCTGGGGTACGGGGGCTCTATTAATGCAGGTGGGGTGTAAAGGAAATTGTTATCGGGTGTGATGATTGTTCATGCCTCTCGTGTATTCATTTCCCAAGTGAAACGCTCTCTAATCCCTTACCCCTCTAACCCCGTTTCTCAGCTACCAGCCACCTCTCCTTCCCTGGAACTTAGTGTGTTCCGTCCCGCATCAGGGCCTTTGCGTATGCTGTGCCCTTTGCCCAGAACTTGCTCCTTACCCCCGTCTTTGCCTGGCTGTCTGGGTCTGTCACTCTTCCTCCCTGGAAGAGAAGCCCTAGGTGGTTGTCGGCTTTGGTCCTAGCTGTGTCCCCAGAACTCAGGATAGCACCTGGTGCAGGGGAGATGCTGAGGTTTGAGTAGCGAGTGACCAAGGCCGGGTCCCACCTCACCCTGTCTCTGGAACCTCACTGGCCTTTCCTCAGTTTCCTTGATCTTCAAAGACCTTGAACCTACAAAGTCAGCTTCAGGCACTAAAAAAACCCCAATCTTCCTCTCCTCTCTACAGGTAGGGAAACTGAGGCCCAGAGAGTGGCAAGAACTAGCTCAGGGCCATGTAGCTCACCGGGGACGGAGCTGGGAAAAGAACCCTCTGCCTCCTGTGGACAATGATTTCTAAAGTGTGGGGCTGTCCCAGAACGAGGCTGTTTGGGGTGACCCGGGGAGCAGGTGTCGGTGGCACAGAGCTGCACAGACTAGCAGTGACTCCCTTTGCGGTTCATCTGTAACAGGTCAGGGAGGAAGAGTCAGGTGTAGGGCGATCTTTAAACCAACACCTGCCCATCCAACCTCTTTATAACCAAATCCTTTCAGACTGCTGCCTTTGGCAACAGTATCCAGGGAAAATGGAAGAACTGTGCACGTATTTTCATTGTAACGGTTTTTCCGGTCAGTTTTGAGGCTAGGCAGGTAGAGCCATGCATTATGGAGTAGTTTCTAGTTTTACTGGATTCTAAAGTAAATTAGGTTAAGGCCGTGATTTCCAACCCTTTTCATCTCATGGCACTAATTACTAAAATTCTGCGGCACACCAAAAATATATATTTTTTGTTGGTCTGACAAAAAACAGGTATAATTTTGATTGTTTTACCAAAAAAAAAATTGCCTACCTTTTATTACTCCAAAGTGACTTAAAAAAAATCAGGTGCCTATACTTGTATTTAAGGATTTCTGGTACCAAGAGTTAACCAATTGGACATAACCTTATTATGCGATGTGACCCTTAAGATGCGGCTCTGGTGTATGACCTACATATCTGTGGTTCAGGGCAGGCCGTTCACACCCCACCTATTGTTGTTTTGCCTGTTGTCGTTTTTTTTCATTTGATAATCTATGGGAAAGAGGTCAGTGCCCCTGAGTAAATTAGTCAGGTATTGCATGTTTTCAAAATTCTTGGGGCACACAGTGTGCTGCGGCACATTAGCTGAAAATCACGGGCTTCGGCGAAAGGCATGGGCCAGCTGGATGTAAGATCGAGGGGACTGGGCTGTGGTAGAAGCCCTGAGCATGGAGGGGGCTGGTTTCGAGAGCTCCCGCTACTCACCTGGGAGCTGCTGATCGTAGAGGCACGTTGCAGGCAGCATGTGGCCAGAGCCATGGAAGTGGCCACAGCATGTGGCCAGAGCCATGGAAGTGGCCACAGGTGGCTCAACGTGGGGAATGGTGGTGGGGGCCCCAACCTAGAGGACCATGGCTAGCAGGGGCCCTGGCCCTTCTGCTCACGCCCCCCACCCCCCAAAACACACACCTGTCCCCTCGCTTCTGGAGGGGTCAGTATGTTGGTGCTGGGCTGCAACAAGGAGTCTGCCGCTTTTTATAAATTTCTGCCCTTGGGCCTGGAGTAGCATCCCCCAGAGAGTACCTGGGTTGCAACTCAGATAGACCCCGGTGCTAATCCAGCTTGTGGACCTGTGGCTGCAGGTGGCCTGTCCTGCAAATCCGCGCCTCCAGGCTTTGCAAAGCCTCTTAGCCATTCATTTGTTCATTCATTTGTAGCAGTGGTTCTCAACCTTCCTCATGCCGCGACCCTTTAATACAGCTCCTCATGGTGTGGTGACCCCCAACCATAAAATTATTTTCGTTGCTACTTCATAACTGTAATGTTGCTACTGTTATGAATCGTAATGTAAATATCTGATATGCAGGATGTATTTTCATCGTTCGCGACCCACAGATTGAGAACCGCTGGTTTAGAGAGTATTTATTGAGCACCTACTCGGCCAGGCCCTGGGACCCAGCCCTACTTTCCTGGCTCCCAGTCTCCAGGAGAGCCGTCCGCAGAGCTTTCTGTGGTGATAGAAATGCACTGTGTCCCCTGGGCCGGCCAGTGTGGCTCAGTGAGTGAGCGCCGTACTATCGCTGAAAGGTCATGGTCCAGGGCACATGCTCTGGTTTCAGACTTGATCCCCAGCAGGGCTGGTGCCAGAGACAGCTGATCAATGTTCCTCTCTCTCTCCCCTTCTTTCTTCCTCTCTCCCGAAAATAAATAAACGCGTGTATATATTTTTAAACAGAAGTGCACCAGATCTGCACCAGGACCTTGGCCCAGGGCCTCAGATGCAGGAAACTCAGCCAGTGTGACTGAGGAACTAAATTTTGAATTTTGTTTAATTTTATTTAACTAGTCATACCTGGTCCTCTCAAGGAGAGTGCTGATCTGGACAATAAACAAGGAGTAAGTACAGGGTGGGGCAAGAGTAGGTTTACAGTTGTTCATATGGAGAACAATGCAATAATTAATAAATAATAATATATATAAACCGTCTCACGTACTCACAACTCTAAATCTACCTTTGCCCCAACCTGTAATTTCAGATGAAAGCAAGTGCCCAAAAAAGGAAAAAATAGAGGAAGGTGTGATAAAGGGTGATGGGGGTGCTACCTGGATTGTAGTGAGGTCAGTCGGGGTGCCTGTGAGGAGGTGATGTTTGAGGGCGGCCTGAATGGTGAGAAGGAGACAGCCATGAAAATGTGGAGGAAGGGTGTTCCAGGCAGAGGGAATAGCCTGCACAGCGGCCCTGAGGCAGGACTGTGGCTGGCGTGTTGGAGGAGCAGAGAGGAGGCCATGTGGCTGGAGTGGAGTGAGCAAAGGGGAAAGGGTGAGCAGGGAGGGGATGGGGCAGATAGTTCAGGGCCTTGTGGGCTGTGGGGATGGGCTTGGGCTTTTACCTGGAAGGAGGTGGGAGCCCTGGAGGGCTGTGGGCAGAGGAGGGACGGGACCCAGGACCTGACTCAGCACCTTCTGGCTACTGCGGGGAGGACAGACAGTGGGGAGTGGGGCAAGGGCTGGAGGACCAGGGTGGAGGTGACTTAGGTCCAGGCAGGCAGTAATGGGACTAGACAAAGAAGGCACATGGAGAAAGAGGGACAAGTTCGTAAGGAATTTAAGAGGGAGACTTGGGCGTGGTATTTCCAGACCAGCAGGGTGGGCAGAGCAGATGAGGGGAGAAGAGTCAGGGCTGGCCCCTGGGTTCTAGCCCCAGCCGCTGGAAGGATGGAGCTGCCATCAGCTGAGAGGGGAGAACATGGGAAGAGCAGGTGCATCTGGGTCCAGCTGCACCTGAAGGCACCTGGATTTCTCTGGGAGGAGTGGAAGGTGGCTGGGCCTGGGGAACCTGCAGGTGAAAAAGGCAGGTGAGGAGCTGGGACCTGCCTGTAGCGGGCAGTGTGCCCACTGTGGTGTAGCTAGCAGGCAGATGTGGCGCCAGGACCGTGATGTGAGTGTGGGTGAAGTAGGCTCCTGGCCGGTTGGCACACGCCCATGGCCCCAGGTCACGAATACTGTGCTGGGGAAGGAAGCTGTCCAACCAGTTTCTCCCTCGCTCTGGATCCCAAGGGTGTGCAGTTTGGCGGTTGCCTGTAAATGAAACTTGGAGGGATTTTGGCCCCAAGTGTGAGGACAACGGGACAGATTGGGAGAGGGATAGGCGTGTGCGTGTGTGTGGGGGGGTGTCCTACCTCGGTGTGTGTGGTTTTGCTGAGGGGGCCCCACATCAGGGTGGGTGTCAAAGGCTGTCGGACATCCCAACAGAGATACTTAATTGGTCGGAACATTCGTGCAGGAAGTGACAGGCCACTGGTTTGTATGTGGATGCCCCTCCCTGTGTTGTTTGTAATGTAGAACAAGTAGGAACTGATTGAACTCCGTGGGTTGGACACAGAGAAATGGCCTTATGATGGTGATCTCCATTTTCAAAAGGAAGTGCCAATGTGCACACACAGAAGCCGAGAAGGACACGGCTGGCCTCAGGACCTTTGCACTTGCTGTTTCTCCTGCCCGAGAGTCTGTTCCATAGGTGCCTGTATGTCTGATCTGCTGACTTCACCAGGTCCTCTGAGAAGTCCCCTGGGCCCCTCCAAGCTTCTGGAGCCCCACTGTGCATTTGTTGTTGTGGTTGGGATCTCTTAGCACTGACCAGCATTGTGCTACTGACAGTGTTGGTTTCCCTATGAGTGTCTGTCTTCCTCACTTGCCTTGAGGGCAGGGGTGCTGGCTGTCATGCCCACTGCTGTGTCGCCACTGGCTTGGCACACAGTAGGTACTCAATAAATGTTTGTGGAAAGAATGAATGAAAATGACCACATGCTCACATTTTCTCTCCAGGAGAGGCTGCAATATGGGCAATTTTTATATTCTTCTTTATGCTGATTTTCTCTAAATTTTCTGCTGCGCGCGCCTATTTTATAATTAGAAGAAAAGTTATTTTGAAAAAAAAAAATTACCCCCCAAATGCAGCTGCAGGGGCTGACGTGATCGAGCCCCATGCTTCTCCCCAAGGACGGTTCCTCCTGGTACATATAGAGGACATAACTGCGCGTTCTGGAGCTCCTGGGGTCAGCCGTCGAGAGCACTGGGAGGGCAAAACAGTCAGGGAGGGCTTCCCTGAGGTGGCAGCTCTTCACCTCCATGGTGCTCAGGCCCAAACCCTGGAGTTGTCCTCGCGTCCCTGCTTTAATGTATGCCCCATAGTCCTTTAGGAAATTCTGTTGGCTCTGCCTTCTCAGTCTGTCCAGAATGTGCCCACTTCTGCCCTGCTCCCTTCCTGCACTCCCAGCTGATTCAGCCCCCCTGGCCTGAATATGTGCAGTCACCTCCCCTCTGGACCCCCCTAACCTCCTACAGTATGTCTTTGCTGTGGACAGAGGGCTCCTGTGAGCACTTGAGTCAGGTCCTGCTCCTCCTCTGCCCATATCCCTCCAGGGCTCCCACCTCCCAAGGGGTAAAAGCCCAAGTCCTCCCTGGGGGCCCACAAGGCCCTGTATACCTGCCCCTGTCCCCTCCCTGCCCTCACCTCCTCCCTCTGTCCCCCCCCCTCGCTCACTCTGCTCCAGCCACACAGGCCTCCTCCCTGTTCCTCCACCATCCAAGCATGGTCCTGTGCCTATTTTTTAATTGAATAATTTCTGTTGACCTATCTTAAAGCTCATTGATTTCTCTCACTTCTTTCAGGTCTTCGGTAAAATGTCACTTCCTTACTCCCTGACCTTGTTTAAGACTGAAATCCTCCCCCACCCACTCCACCCTTGCTCCCCCCTCCTCCCTCAGTTTGTCCATCTTCATAGCACTTATTGCTAACTGATCCTTGGTGTATTTTATTTCTTCTGTTTCCCTTCCATTGCCCTCGCTAGAACATCAGCTCCATGAGGGCAGGGATCTTTGTCAGACTTAGTCACTGCTGTGCCCCTAGTGCCTCAAACCAGTCACGGCTCATTACAGTAGGTGCTCAGAAATTGTTATTTTAAAGGGGTGGGGGAAAAAAAAGGAAAAAAAAGTGGGTGAAGGTGCCTGCTTTGTGACGAGGGTGCCGCGCGCTGTGCCCCTGGGAGAATACGGTTGGTGAGGAGGTCCTGGCTGTTAGGTGAAGGTTTGCTAGAACCCGCTGTGTTCCGCGCATGCCTTCTGCTGGGTGCTGGGACCCAGTACAGCGGGTGTGCTCTGATCAAGACAGAGACCCCGCCCTGCCCTGCCCTCGGAGGTCAGCCTGGTGGCAGAGGCAGGCCCGGGACCAGGCAGTTAAAGAATGGGGTGATTAGAGCTGTGACTGGGGACATTCAGGTTGCTGTGTGGATGGAGTCACCCAGCTGGGGTCGACCAGATGCAGGCCCCGTTCCTCGCCCAGATCTCTCCCACCCTTACCTCGAAGGTGGCTGTGTTCCCAGCCCATGTGCTCACTGCCATGCTTGGAGGCAAGAGGTCATCTCCAAGGAGACATGGGCAAGAGGCCCAGAGAGGGCAGGACTGGCTGGAGAGGGCGTGGCGGGTCTCCAGCCACCATCCCCTGGGGTCTGGACAACCCAGAGACCAGCGCTTCTGCCCCAGGTGCCCTGACATCTCGCTTCATTGAGCGCCTGTTGTGGGCCTGGTTCTTAATAAAGTTGGGAAAACAGGTTCTTCCTTGAGGTCACATGGGTGAGCTTGGATTCATTCCTGAGTGAATGAATGAGCCCTGTGCCTGGGCCATCAGCCTTCAAATGCAAGCAAAGCACCCACTGTGCTCCTGGTGGCATTTCCTGAGGGCCCACTGTGTACCCTGCCAAGCAGGAGGAGGTTATACTGCTTGATTTCACATTCATGTTGACACAGAGCACCTCCTGTGTGCGCCATGTGGTGCTGGGGTGCCAAGTGTAGCACCCCGTAAAGTACCTACTGTGTGCATTTCATAGTTGGGCTGTGGAGAGGGGAGATATTGGAGTTATCTTGTGTTTAGCAGCACCTACTATGTGTTCTGTATAGTCCACATCCATTCACAGAGAACCTACTGTGCGCTCGGGGCTTTGGGAACTCCAGGGCAGGCCTTCCCAATGCTAGGGGAAGTGGCATCATACACTGTTTTGCAGAGGGGAGAACTGAGGCACAGGTTGGGAAAGGGGCAGATGGCCCGGGAGAGGTGGGGAATAGGCCCTCTGAGGCAGCCATAGCAGGGCATGGATAGCCACCTTGGAAAGTGAATTGTCTCTGAACCCTTATCAGGGCCTCCTCTGAGCTCCCACAGCTGCCTGCCGTCCCGGGACAGCCCGTCCTTTGCCCCACTGTGCAGTGCGCTTATTGAGGGTGGGGCCTCTGTCCAACCCCGCTGTGTCCCTGGACGCTTTAAATTTGTAGCAACTTGTCCATTTCTCCTCCCCCAACCTTGCGCCACTCCATGCCTCCTGCAGCATTGTGGGTAAGGGCTCATCCTCTGGACCCAAACCTTGGTTCCAGTCCCTGCTCTTTTTGACCTTGGACAATGAACCTCTCTATTCCTCCGCCAACCGCTTTGGAAATGGGGGTGATGTTGGGTGAGGTGAGCAGGCACAGCGCTTAGCACACACCGGGAGCTCCATACCTGTGAGCTAGGGGAGTCATCCCGAGCACTAATGGTGGGAGCAGATGGGGAGCCAGCCCCCTGCGGTGCCCTCCGCTCTCCCTTAGGGTCTCCGCCCCTCCCCAAACGCCTCTCCAAGCTCCCAGAACCCCAGGGGCCTCTGCGTTCCCTGTCTCAGCCCTGGAGTTTTCAAACCCGCACGGGGCAGCAGCACGGCCGGGATTGGCTGCCTGGGCGGGGCCGCCCCTCCCTCTCCCCCTCCTTCCCACCCACCCCTCCCTGTGGATCGGGTGTCTCCGGCCTGGCACGGTGGCCCCATCTGTTTCCAATCTGGGCCTGAGCTCTCCGCCCCTTCCTCAGGGTTGTGCCTAAGGTGGGGGCCTCTGCCACCGTGTCCCCATTCACCCCCCGCCCCAGACCCCAACCAAGGGGGCAGCCTCTTGGCGCCTGCACCCCTCCCCCACCCTCTGGGGCTCTCTGTGAATGTGGGGGCGCGGCCTCTGCCATCCAGCTCAGACTGGGTGGGGCTCTTCTGCCCCTTATCCGACCTCCAGTATTTGGGTGTGTTTGGGGAGCCCTCTGCTGTTCCGGGCTTCCAGTCCCTCCATCCGTTGCCATGGCCACGATCAGCACCTGGAAGGGGAGGGGGAGCAGGATAGGGGTTCCCTCTGTCATTAGGTTCCCAAAGGGGGGGTGTCTCAAGGTGTTCTCTCATGCATGTGCATGTGGGGGTGCATAGTACCCTCTGGAAGGCTTTCCCCACACAGGAACCCCCTGGAGGCTTCCAGGGCCCCCTGATGGGGCTCCCCCGCTGGTCCCCCGCCCCACTTCCGTCCGGAGCCCCACCCCCGGCCCCGCCCCCAGGCCGAGCTCTTAGGGCTGCGGCCTCTCCCTGCGCGCGCGGCGCTAGCGCTCAGAGTGGACGCCGCTCAGAGTGGACGCGGGAGCGGGGGAGCGGCTGCAGCGGGGCACCCCGATCTCTGAGCTGAGCCGCGGGGTGAGTGCACCTGGGGTTCTCTTGCTCCGCTAAGGCTGGTCTGCGCCGGGCTTTGTTTCCCTCCTTGTCCCCTCTCTGGGCTCCCGGGAGGGGAGGGGGTATCCCGCGT
>NW_006291021.1:1128172-1135691 GCF_000327345.1 Myotis davidii
AGCCCGCACTCCGGTGCGCCCCGTTCAGGCCTGTCCCCCTCACTTTGGAAAACTCCTGACCGTTATGCTCCGCGGGGTCCCCTCCCCCGACTGGCCCCCAGCCCTTCTCCTCCCCCACCTCCTGGGGGCGGAGCCAGGCTGGGCAGCCTGAGCTGCCAGCCCACGGCCCTCTGCTGGGGGGCTTCTGCCTCCTTCCTCGGGGACCTGGGCCTTGGAGGAGGCGGCTGGACCATGGTGGGTGGGGGGAGTATGTGACTGAGATCTCTGCTCTTAATCACCCCTAAAACTCACGGAAAGTTTCTCCATCTGTCCCTGCGCCCTTCTGGCCTGTGGATCCCAGGTCGACGCTGTGTCTCCTTGGGGCTTTAATAAACTGGGGGGGTCAGGGCAAGCACCCACCTTCTCACCTCCCGTTCCTGACCCCAAGCTCCATGCCTGTGTACCTCCCGCTGTCGGCCGAGGAAACCTCTGCCTCAGGGACCCCTTTTATTGCCTGAGAGTCCTGCTTCCCAAGATTCTTCTTAGCCCTGGGCTGCTCTTCAGAGGAACTTCCCCAACTCTCCCGGCGGGGGCCCAGCCCCCCATGTCCTGCCTGCCCCTCCCCGAGTCTCACTTCTACCCCTTAAGGCTCAAGCTGACAGAGCAGATGGAAGTTGCAGCTGGCGGTGTTTGTGCGGGCCTCCCCTGCCTGCAGTGTCTCCCTCTTACCTCAGTTTCCACTTCTGCAATGGATGTGACCACAAGAATGATGTGGGTAAAGTGCCAGGTGGGGCCAGGCATGCAGTAGGCATCCAGTACATGCTGGGGCCTTGCCATGTTCCTCAGGGTGGGGAGAAGGCTCCCATCCTGGAGGATGACAGGCCCGTGACGGGAGCAGAGCTGTGAGGGGAGACACAGGGTGCTGGAGAAGCCCAGAATGGGTTCTGATCCAGCCTGGGCCATTCAGGAGGGCTTCCTGGAGGAGGTGACATAATAAGTGTGAAGGCTGAGGTTTGATGGGGAAGGAGGAAGGATATGCTGGGGAAAGGAACAGCATACACAAATGCCCCTGTGTGAACCAGAGGCCAGTGGGGCAAGCAAGGCACTGGGGTCAGCAGATCTGGATTTTAATGGACGTAGATGAGACCCATGGGAGGTTTTATAGCAGACACAGCCACTCCCAGCTGCAGGGGTGTGGGTCAGAGCTGAACTGAGGGTGGGTCCTGGGGTGGGGGGATCTGTGGCTTCAGCTTGTAGGATGAGTTGACAGGTGGACCAGCTGGGGAAGGGTGTACCTGTGAGATGGACTCAGTTAAAAAAGGCCCAGAGGCCCCAGGCAGACCACTGCATTCTGGGAACAGTGGGTACCTTCAGGAAGGTCCCAGAACGCTGAACAGAGGAGCTGGGGAGCCCTGGAGGGTAGGGGTGCACCATGATCTTGGTATCTCAAGCTCCTCTACGAAGCCAGGGGACATGCTGGTAGGGGCGAGCCTGGCAGCCTGGGCACTCGGGGAGTGCAGGCTCTGGGTTCGAATGAGAACCAGTCTCTGACTTTGAATCCCAGCCCAGCCCCTTCCATGCTGGGTGACCCTTGGCAAGCAGCAGCCCCTCTCTGAGCTTCAGTTTCCTCAAATGTCAAACAGAAGGAAGCTCACGGATCATGCCAGAGGGCTTGGCACATGGGGACACCTAGCTGGGGTTACTGATTCCCCTGCTCTGGGGCTTGCCCTTCCACTCCTGATCCTGGGACAGCCCCTGAGACAAATCGATAGTCAAAGGCAGCTCCCTCGCCCCAGTTCTGGAAGGTGGTGGGGCCGGCCTAACTCTGAGCGTTTCCCAGTGGGGGGCGTGGAGGCCCTCCAGTGACTCAGAGTTAGAGCTTGGACCCTGCTGGGCACTTTGGGGGCAGTTATCCAGCGAGGCCCGGCTCCTGCCTTGAGGGGCTTTGGGGCTTTGTCCTGAAAGTCTCCTGGCCCAGAAGGGAGGCGGTGGGGAGGGGGAGCGTAGGGGTGGGTGTGAGGGCGGAGAGGTGGTCCAGCAGCAGGTGTCCTCGGCTCCACTGCCCACTGCCAGCATCACCAGCTTCCCTTCCCTGGGCCAAGGCCGTGGGAGGTCTCCTGAGGGTCAGAGTTGTGCAGGATGGACACTCAGGTGGGGCAGAGAGAGGCCCTGGGAAGCCTCAGGCCCCAGGAGACCCCGCCTCGGCCTGTGCGCTTCGCAGTCCTGGGTCATAATCGCCCCTTTATGCTCCCTGCTCTGCGTGGGTACACAAAGCCAGCTCATAGATCGCGTGACCCACGCCCCGGCGCCTGGCTGGAATGGGCGCCCACTCGTCCCCCATTAGCACAGGCTGGGGTCCCCCAGTGGCTGCCCAGCAGGGTGTATGAGGCCCTGAGAGGGTCGTTCACTTTCCTGAGATCCCAGTGGCCAAGGAAGGAGCCATGTGATTAAATATGGGCTCTGGACTCAAGGTCCAAAGGAAACAGGACCCAGCTGGGGACCTGGGGCAAGTGCCTAGGGCCTCCTCTGTGAGCCTCAGTTTCCTCATCTTTGAAAGGGGGGCATACCCCTCTCCCCCAAAACTGGCTGCTGGGAGCAAATGGTGGACAGCTCAGCACCTGGCACAGAGAAAGCTCTCAGCTGACAGCTGGGCAGGACCCTCCCAGGACCCTGGTTCCAGGTCCCGGGGCTGCTCTCTTCCTTCCTCTCCAGCCCTTTGCTGCCTGTTACTCCCTACAGCTCCCACCAGAGGCTATTCCCGTCTTCACAGCCACACCATCTTCCAGGAACTTGGGCACTGTGGTATCCCGCAGCCCCAACGCGCCTGCCTCAGTTTCCCTTTCTTGACAGTGGAGGGCTGGTGCTCCAAGCTGCTTTCCTGAAGGAGGCGCAGGGAGACTTGGCTGGATGCCAACCTGGCCACGTCTCTTCCTGCCCAGAGCTGCCTGGGGCTCCTTGCTGTCCTGTGTTTCTGCTCTAATCTCTTCCCATCTCTCTCCTAGGGCCTCTAGGTACTGCTTCTTGCTGTTTCTTGTTGGATGACACGCACCCCCATTTCCATTCACCTTTTAGTTCTTAGCCAAGTAATAATATTAACATTAAACCTGGAGGCAGAGAGATCCAGGCAGGGGAACAGCCAGTGCAAAGGTCCTGGGGCAGGACCATACCTGTTTGTTGGAGAAACAGTGAGGAGGCCATTGTGGTTGGAGCAGGTGAGCGAGTCGGGAGAGGGCAGGGAGGGACAGGGGCAGGTCCTGCAGGACCTTCTGGGTTGGGGGAGGACTTGGGTTTTTACCCCAAGGGAGGTGGGTAGCCCAGAAGGGCTGTGGACAGAGGAGGGATGGGATGTGACCCAGGTGCTCACAGGGGTCCTTTGGCTTGGGGGTGAGGACAGACTATGGGGGGTGAGGGTGGCAGTGTGTTGGCTCAGGTGGGTGATGATGGAGCTGGACCAGGAAGACGCAAAAGTAACCGCGGGCATATTGGGGATAGGTTTTGAAGGCAGAGCCGACAGGACTTGTTATATTCTCCCCAGGTCCCTTGCAGATGACCCCACACTCGGGGACTCTTAGGAAGCGGGAGGGTCGTGGCTTTGCAGGGTCTTAACCTCTGTCATAGCAAGTTCCTCCCGAGTTCACCGGGGCTGAAGAGGCACTGTCATGTTCTATCTCCCGAGGGGTGACTGACCCTCTCCTCTCCGATTCTGTCCTGGGTGCCCACCCTCATTCCTACTTCATCACCCAGGCCTCGAAGGCTCCCCATGCTGTGCCCTCTCCCTCCCCACACCTGACCCCAGCAGGCTGGGTTAGAGGGAGTCGGGAGCCCCTGGCCTTGCCCGCCTGCATCTGGATTAGCCCATCCTGCCCGGACATCAGAAGGCACGGGCCCAGCAAGGCCGGGGCTGCAGGAGCCAGGGGGTAATGGGAGCTGCCTGTTTAGAAGGCGCTACCCCTGGCTCCCGTGGGCTGTGGAGAGTGGGTAACCCAGAAGGGCTGTGGACAGAGGAGGGATGGGCTGTAACTCGGGCCCCTACACCAGGCCTTTCCTGCAGGTGGCCCCTGCCCCTGCCAGCTGGTATCCTAGGTGGGGAGACGGAGGCTGGAATAGGTTGTCACTCCCCTGGGGGCCCATCATAGGCTGGGCAGCCCTGTATTCGAGCCCCTCCGTGCTGCCGGCTTGCTGTGCTGCCTTGATTTCCCCAGAGGCTTGCTGAGGGCCCACCCAGCTAACCAAAGCGGTTTGGGCCTGAGCCCTCTCCCCAGATGTGGTCAAGCAGATGTGCATCTGTGGGTGGGGCCAGCTGCTGTGGTCGGCCTGGCCTCAGAGGGGCCTCCACCTTCCTCATCGGCCACTTTTACTCTTAAAGGTCCCATGGCTGGGGTACAGAGCAAGGGGCTGTGCTCGAGTTCCAGTTTTTCCAGCTGCCCAGTCCCCAACGGGTTGTGTCTGAGTGCGTATTATAGTCTGTGTACATGCCTGTCTGCACATATGTGTGGGTGAGGGGATCTGGCTCTGTATGTCTGGATTACTGTCTGGCTGGGTGGAAGTGTGGTGTGCTGTGTGACCTGTCTCTGTAGCCTGACTGTGTGCACGCATCTCAGCCTGGGGTTTGTGTGTTAGTTTACCTTCCTGTGTACCGCAGATCTCTGACCTGATTCCGTATTTATATTTCACTGTAGCCCAATCATATACCTGTATTGCTTGCCTGACTGCCTGTGTGTGTCTGTTGTCGGGCTGTGTCTCTGATCTGACTGTGCTAGTGGTCTGACTGTGTATGTGTATTGTCTGCCCCACCGTGACCTACCTGTGTATTTTGTCTGACTGTGTTTGTCTGAGGCCTGATGTTGTTCCTGTCTGTGTTTGTGGTCTGACTGTGTGCAAGTGTTCTTTGCCTGCCGGTGACCCTGTGTGAGTTTCTTGTCTGCTGTGTGTCTGTGGCCTCTGTGTGGACCTGTGCATCTCTGATCTGCCTGTGCTGGCGGCCTGGCCATGTATGCGTAGCCCCTGCCCCACTGTGATGCTGTGTGTGTGTGTTATCTGACTGTGTGTGCCTGAGATCTAATTTTGTGCCTGCCTGTGTTCGTGGTCTGACTATGCGCACATTTTATTTGCCTGACTTTGCGTGTGGCTCCATCTCTGTTTCCTGACTGTGCAGCCATCTGTGGCTGTTTCTGGTCTCCCTGTCTGTCTGTGGTCTGACTGAGTGCCTGTCTATGGTTTGGCTGGATAGATTCCTTCTTTGAGTCTGTACGTCAGTTACTAGTCTGACTGTGTGCAGCTTGAGCCCCTGTACCTCCACCTCCCATCCCAGCTTCCTCACTCTCTACCCTGGGTCATGACCTGCCACCACCCAGTCTCCCCTGGGGCCGCTTCATGGCTGGGCGAGGTGACCGCAGCAGGGTATTTTGGGAGCCAGATGATAGGGGCTGCCCCATCATTATGTGGCACTCGACCCTGTGGCCATGGCCCAGACACACCCAGAGTGCGGCCTGGGGTGGGTGCAGGGTTGCCCTGGCCAAAGGGCCTTATCCTTGGGCCTCTCCCTGCGCCCCCCAGCCCTCTGCCGTGACTCTGGCCAAAGTGGAGACTGGGGAGGGGGCCAGCCAGGGTTCTGCTCTTGCAACAAGGGATCCTTCTGCCTTTAGAAGAGTTTAGGTTCTTGTGGGAGAAACAGACACTGAGTGATTAACATTCCATTTAATTTACCAACTAGGGTATATGTTGTGGAGGATGGTCTTAGTCATTTCTGAGGCCGTGGGATGTGGAATGGGGTGGGGGGGCTGACCTTCGAGGGGCAGGGAGGGTTCCAGGGGAAGTGACTACTGAGCTGAGACTTGTCATGTGTTGGGAGGGAGGGGACAGCATTTCTGGCCGAGGGCACAGCAGGGGCAAAGGCTTGTAGGGGAGACTGGGCTCAGGCGGTGTGGCTGTCAGCAGGAGCGGCTTCCTCCGGGGGCGGCGGGAGCCACAGCAGGTGGGAAAGCAGGGCAGGACCAACAGGTGTGTGCTTGGAGGATGTGACGTGGCCGAACGGGCCGGGTTGTGGGACAGTGGGCAGGGTTAGCTGGAACCTCATCCTTCCGGAGTTCCAGGCTATGTGGGGGAGGAATTGGGTGTTCAGAGCACATGCTAGAGCTGGTGTTCAATTCTGGTGTGGGGCTTGGCTGGAGTCGGGGCTTCTGTCCGGATCTGGGGTTCAGTCTGGTGTTGGGACTCAGCGGGGTGTGGGGGCTGTTGCAGTTTGGGCTGCTATAACAATACCAGAGACTGGGTGGCTTATGAACAACAGACATTTATTTCTCACCGTTGTGCGAGCTGGAAGTGCAAAGTCACCATGCGGGCAAGTCTGGTGTCTGGTGAGAGTCCAGCTCCTGGTTCATAGACATTGGCTTCTTGCTGTGTCCTCACAGAGTGGAAGGGGTGAGGGAGCTCTCTGGGGCCTCTGTCATCAGGGCACTAATCCCATTCAGGAGGGCTCCACCCTCATGACCTAATCTTCACCCAAAGGCCCTGCCTCCTAATACCATCACATTGCAGGTTAGGATTCCAACATGCCTTTGGGGCAGGGACACAAACGTTCCCATCTGTAGTCGGGGCTCAGCACTTTCTCTCCACCCGTCATCACCCTAGGTCCTTCCCACATCGTCCTATAATCCTGTCTTTCCCCATCCTATGACCCTTCTGCTGCCCCCTTCCTCCTGCTGCCTCCTCCAGGAAGGCCTCCAGGATTCCCCCACTCCCCTCTCATGGCCCCTCCCTTGTTTCTGCAGACGCTGCCTCATCTGACGATTGGCTCGGCTCGACTCCTCTCTGTGAGGGACTGGGGCCATCCCCCCCTCCAGGGTGGAGGTTGGAGGTTGCAGGTCACTGCCAAGCATGGCGCCTGCCTGGGGCCCTGGTGTGGCGTCTGTGATTGGTACCGTGGGCCTCCTTGTGGTCTTGCTGGTCGGAGGCTGCGCAGCAGAAGGTAAGAGCCCAGTGCAGGGTGTGCGGGTGTCTGAGCACGCATTTATGTGTGCCTGTGGGAACGCTTGTCCTCCCCAGGGCTCCTGGTTTTGCCAAGTAGAGCCTCTGTGCTCCATGAGTGTTACTGAGTAAAATGCCTACTATGCACTGAGTCCTGAGAGATTCAGAGGTAACTAATAACGATGGTGTTATTAAAGTAATAACAGTAATGATGATAATGTCTGCTTCCCCAGCATTGACTGCACCAAGGCCAGAGCTAAATACAGACTTACCGGCTTCATCTCCCTCCAGCCTCTCAAAACCCAGCATGCCAATTCTGTTACCTTCCATATTTTCCCATGAGGGAAACCTAAGGCTCAGAGTAGGCAGGGACTTAATTGAAGTCCCTCATTCCTGAGTGAGCCAAAGAGTTACCTTCCCTTGCTGCAGGTAGAAACACCAGCACCCAGGTGGCAGACACACAGGCATCCACACCTTTCCAGGAAGAGCTAGGGGAGGCTTCTTAGGAAAGAGAGGGCATTGGAAGTGGGGCTTTGTGGGTTTGTAGGAGTTTGCTGGTGGAAAGGGCATTCCT
>NW_006291021.1:1135728-1143066 GCF_000327345.1 Myotis davidii
TGAAGGTGTTCACATGGAGGTGAGGAAAGAGATAGGTGCAGTTTGGAGATGGACAAGGCTGCATTTCTGGCTGTAACATGAATAGGATGAGAGTCAGTTGTGGGCCCAGCACCAAGATCTGACCCACTATGAAGGGTCTAGAGCAGGGGTAGGCAAACTTTTTGACTTGAGGGCCACAATGGGTTCTTAAACTGGACCGGAGGGCCGGAACAAAAGCATGGATGGAGTGTTTGTGTGAACTAATACATGTTAACACTGCTGCTGGTGAAGGAGCGGAAGGGAGAGCAAGAGAACCCTCCGCTCTTTCGGCTCCGCAGGCCGGATAGAACAGCCGAACGGGCCGAATCCGGCCCGCAGGCCGTAGTTTGCCCACAGCTGGTCTAGAGTCTCAGCACTGCACTGTGCTCGCAGGGCAAGGGCGGGAAGTAGGCCACTCACCTAACAGTCTGAACAGGAGTTGCTTGGTGGCAACCTGGTAGTTGAAAATGTTGACTCCTTGGTTATTATTCACCCCGAGGCGAGCCCCGGATCGGACGATGGCTCGGCACAAGAACAGCCAAACGAGCCGGATCGGCCCGCGGGCCGTAGTTTGCCCACGGCTGGTCTAGAGGAAGCATCACTCAGACCCATGGGGACACAGTGTCAGGCCAGAGGGAAAGAAGCGGATCTTTGATCGGGCTGGTTTTGCTGAAGACCTGCTGTGTGACCTTGGGCTAGTGACTCAGCTGCCGTTTCCTCCTTGATTGAATGAGACTCATAACATTATCCCTGTCCCAGCATTCTTGTGACAAAGACACATGATAAGCGCTCTACGCTGCGTGGCACATAGTAGGCCCACAATCCCACGTTACCACAAGCATAATAGTTATTGCTGCTAGGTAAGAACACCAGAGACACACACAGCTGTCCCATGCACTGGTGCTTTTTCTCGTTTTCACATTGTTTTTTATTAAGTGCCTAACACATCAGATCAACCACCATAATCTGATGAGATAAATGTTGTTATCACCATCCCGGTTGTACACATGGGGAAACTGAGGCACAGCCAGGTTACAGTCCCGCCCAGAAGTGGCCATGCTCAGATTTGAACCTGGGCTGCCTGGCCCCAGAGTCTGAGTTCCCCACCTTGGTATGAAACTGCCTCCAGTCCAAAGTCCGGGCATGGCTGGGCTGTGATGTGTGCAGTCCCCACCAGGGCAGGGCCTGCGCCTTCCTGGGCTCTATTCCCTGCAGTGGGAATGGCCTGTTATCAGGGCACTAATTCCATTCAGGAGGGCTCCACCCTCATGACCTAGTCATCACCCAAAGGCCCTAAGAATTTTTAGTTTTTCATTCATTATTTAACAGGGTTTCTCCCTGTGGGCACTGCTGACATCGAGGCCTGGTCATTCTCTGGGAGGGGGCCGTCCTGGCTACTGTGGGGGGTGGGTTAAGCACCATTCCTGGCCCCCCCCACTCGATGCCAGGAGCACCCCCAATGTGACAACTACAGATGTCTGCAGACAAAAACGTCCCCTCCCCCAGGTGAGAACCACTGATTTAAGTACACTGGTTGGATTAATGCGTATCTACTGCTCGCCATTTTGCTCCACTGATAATTGCCAGCTTTGGCCTCATCCCTGTTTTCAGGTGGGGAAACTGAGGCCACAAAGTGGCCATTGTGATGAGGGATGAAGATCACAGACTTCTAGCCCTGGGCTCCAATCCTGGCTCGATCATGTGACCTGGGAGGGACTGTGTTCTCATTCACATAAGCACCCACCCTGTGTCAGGCACCGGGTTAGACACCGAGACAAAGCAAACATCTCACCCCTTAGGGAGCGGCTGATCTGGCCTGGGAGGGCGGGTGGTGGACATGCCCAGCGGGGAGATGAGGGTATGGGGGGTCCGGGGGGAGGGGGAGTCACAGTGAGTGGGTGTCATCTGTGCAGAGGCTTGAAGGAGCTGAGGAGTGCCGCTCACAGGGACCTGGGGAAGTGCCCCAAGCAGAGGGAATAGCCTGAAGGCCTGAGGCAGGACCCGGCCTGGTTTGTTGGAGAAACAGCCAAGAGGTCTGTGTGGCTGGAGCAGGGAGAGGAAGTGAGGGCAGGGAGGGGAGGGGTAGGCTGTGCAGAGCTGTGAGGGCCTGGGGAGGCCTGGGCTTTCTCTCTAGGGAGGTGGAAGCCCTGGAGGGCTCTGGGTAGAGGAGGGGCTGCAGCTGACTCACTGGCACCCTCTGGTGGCTCCTGTGGGGAGGACAGACCATTGTGAGCCACCTTAGGAGCTGAGGGACCAGGTGGGCGATAGGGGTGTGACCCAGGTGTCAGCATCTGGCTTGCAGCAGGAGCTGGCTCAGTGGGTGTTCCCTTTGTGAGCCCGTAGTTATTATTACTGTGTGACTTTAGGCGTTGGTAGTGGGCTAGATGCAAACCCAGGTCTCCGTCTTCAGGGCTGGGACATTGTGACCCCAGTAGGTGGATCTGTTTAGCAGGAGCCCTGCCATCTGGGGCCCGGCAGGGGGGCGATGGGCACCAAGATTGGCACTGCCGGCTTCAGGGATTGGCCGAGCTCCTCAGGGAGAGATTTGAGGTGGGGGCTGTCAGGCTGCACAGAGCCTGGGGGAGCAGCCAGCGCCAGGATGAGGGATTTCTGCTGTGGAAATGGCTCCTGGTCCTGTGGGGCCTTCCCAGGATGCTGTGGGCCGGCCCAGGCAGAGTTGAAGAGGACAGTGGGTGGGTCTCTGGGTCTGGCACCAGATTCTTCTCTGTGGAATCTGAAGTGGAAAAACAGAAACCAGGCCTTTCCCAGCCTCCGTGCTGCTGGCATCACCACTCGGAACTTCAGTCTCTTCATCTAAGAAACGGGGCATCTGGAGTGCTCTCAGTGATGAAGACCCACAGCCCCGCTATCAAGCTGCTGTTGGCAGGGCTTGGGAGCCAGATAGGGCCGGGCTGGAATCCCAGCTCTTTGCCCATCACGAGCTGGGTGACCCCAGGCGGGCCACTCACTCGTTCTGAGCCTCAGTTTTGCCCGTCTGTGACACGGGTAGAATAGTGCTCAGCCCACCAGGCCTAGTACAAAATGAGCGCTTGCTGGCACAAACTGCAGCTGTACCCAGTGCATATTTCTTGGGTCCCGGGCTCCTTTGCCAAGAAGAGGAGGGGAGAGAAGGAGAGAATCCGAGCGCCCACAGGAATTTTCTAGTGGTGGATGCAGTGGCTAGAGAGGTCTCCTGGGCTGGCTGGGATCTTGGCGCCACCAGGAGAGGCCGAGAAGGCGCCTGGCAGGGAGGGGGAGCCCAGGAGCGAGTAGGCAGCTGCATCGGGCCTGGTGTTAATACGCATCAAAGTCCAGAGCCCCATTTTCTCAGGGGTCACTGGACACAGAGAGGAGGCATGATGGGGTCCGGAGAGTGGGCTGCCCGTACCCACCCTGCCCTGTGGTACATAGCCAGGTATTTCAGCCCAGTGGGATCAGGGCTGTGATGGGGACACCAGGCAGTGGTGGCCCACGACAAAGGGGTTCCTGACCCAGCCTGCTGCAATCTGAGAAGGCTCTCAGGGTAGGTGCTGGCCCAGCTGAGGTTGGAGCTGCCAGATGAAGGGAGGAGAGGAGGAAGGGACTCCAGGGAGGAGGAGCGGTGCTCCCCCTGGGTCCGCTTCCCCGGATTGGTGGGTGTAGGGGGTGTCCCAGCTCCAATAAACAGCTGTGCCTCCCGCAGCTGCTCTGCCCTTCCGTCCAGCGGCTCTGAGGGAGCATTTTCCCAGAAGTGAGACTCCTGACCTGGCCGCAGTGATTTTCCCCGTGACTTGGCTGAGGGACCCCTACGGCCCCAGTCACCATTCCTGAGGCTCAGAGGAGGGGCAGCCAGCAGCCAGGGCCAGGGAGGCGGCCCAGGGCTCAGTGCGGAGCAAAACATCTACATCAGGCTCAAGGCTGGAGGGGAGAGGAGTGTAAGATGTCTTGGGGACAGAGAGGCCCTGGTTCAAATCCAGGTGCTCCCCTTTCTGACGGGGTGACCTTGTGCAGGGCTGTTAACCGTCCTGAATCTGTGTGGTCCCGTCTGTACCATGGGATTACCAGTCACTGCCTCGGAGGGATACACAGGAGTTGGACGAGGTCACACTGGCCGCACGCGGTGGGTCTGCCCATTTTCAGGGGAGATGCCAGCATAGACACACGTCGCATCAGTGGGAGCAGAGCCTTGAACGAGGGAGGTGAGGCCCGTCAGGTCACGGATGGGCGCTCTGTTTTGTCCAAGCCTGGCCGGAGCGGTGAGGGGGTAAACTGGGCGCCCGGACGTGGGACCGGAAGCTTCCTTGTGCTTTTTGGTGCTTCCGAGCAGCTAGATGTTTCCAGCGGAAACCTGGTGGCCACTGCTCTCTCCGCTGGGTTTGAGGGCTCAGAGGCCCAGTGTTGCCATAGTTAGAGTTGTTCAGCCCCTTTCTGCCTCTCCTCAGACCCCAAACTTTTACTTAATAGTTTTCTTTAATTAGCTTACCTTTTTATTCAATCCTTTAAAATTTTTTAAAATTCTCTTTAAATAGTTCTAAATCTAAAAATGGTACCTCCTTCTTCCTGTGTCTAGCCACATGGTTTTTGTCCCTGGAGGAAGCCACTATTTCTAAATTCATTCTCCTTCTTATATTCTCTCTCTCTCTCTCTCTCTCTCTCTCTCTCTCTCTCTCTCTCCCCCTTTTCATTTTTCTTCTTACACAAATGATAGCATTCATTGCACTTTTTTAGCCCTTTTTTTTTCATTTCATGATATGTCTTGCTGTTTTCCCCCTAACAGTTCATTTGAAAAGCATCCTTGTTTCTTTTTTACAGCTGCATAGTATTCCACGTCACGCTGAGCCCAGTGTTCATTCAGTCACTCCCCTTTGGTTGGGAATATGGATTACTCCCCTCAGGACCTCGTATGCGCAGTCCTGGAGTCTGCTGGTAAAAATCTCAGCAGTAACTGAATTTGTTTTATGAGATACCTTGTAGTTGGACTGTGAATGGAAATTCAGTATCCCTTTGGGCAATTCAGAGGTTACTGTGAGAAGTCAATAAAAAGGAAACAATGTTATTAAACTCTGGCTGGATGCTGCCACCTGTCCTGGGTACGGAGTTGAGGCTTCTAAGGATGTTACAGACACAGTAGCTCCCAGGTGACACTTCCGTGGAGAGACGACGTCAGATCACTGTGAGGGGCAGACAGCGTGGGCACAGCGCCAGCCTGCCTCAGGATGCCCCCCCCCCCTCAGCTGCGTGTGTCTGAAGCCAGTGTCTTGTGTGGTCAGTGCCTCGGTTTTCTGATGTGTGAAATGGGAATTATGGTGGCCTTGCCCCTCAGCACTGTCAGGATTAGGTGGCACTCATCTTAGTGTTACTAACCTGCTTGGTGCCTCAGTTTACCCACATGTCTCACTAGGGGATGAGACCAAGTTATCTCCTGCCAAGTCTTTTCCAGACTAAAGAGCCTTCAGGGTTTGGCTAGTCATCACTGGGGGGCCTCCAGGTGCTGAATTTGGGGACCTTAGAATCTCGGGGGGTCTCCCCTTCCACCCTCCCCTGTGCACTGAGTGGGTAAGCCCACATGAGGCTGTGTCCACATACAAGTGTGTGTGTGGCTATTGATCCAGGTGGTGGTTGATGAGGCAGGGCTGTGCAGACCTTGGGGGCACGGGGGGGGGGGTGTGATAATCGGTGGCAGCGTTTCTTCACCGTCCTCCTCTCCAGGCCTCCTGCTGAGCTCATGTGGTAACTCCATGGCCAGGCAGGGGGGCGGAGGGGGCATGTGTGCATGGCCCCATGGGGTCCTGGCCACTTACCTGGGCCCACTGGAGCCCCTCTTTTTCCTGCTCTATCCCCAGAGCCCCCCAGGTTCATCAAAGAGCCCAAAGACCAGATCGGCGTGTCGGGAGGTGTGGCCTCCTTTGTGTGTCAGGCCACGGGTGACCCCAAGCCACGGGTGACCTGGAACAAGAAGGGGAAAAAAGTCAACTCGCAGCGCTTTGAGGTGAGTCGGGGGTGTGGGGAAGTAGCCTGGGGCTGCAGCGGCTCAGTCATGGAGGTTGTCACAGGAATGTCCCCCTGACGTAACGCGGGCAGCCAGGGCCGGGCAAGCCGGGCTGGGCACCCTCTCCAGCGGGACCCTTCTCCCACTCACTCCCGCCACGTGGCCCCCCGCCTGCCCAGTAAGGGCCCCGCCAGGCTGGCTTGCTCTGCCCCCTTGTGCTGTGTGGCCCTGAGCAGGGCCTTGCCCTCTCTGAGTCTTACCTGACACTCAGACTCACAGCCAACACCACTGCTCACAGAAAGGAATCCGGACACAGGCACATGATTAGACAGGCATGTCTCCACATCCAACACACCTCCACATGCCAGTCACACATGCTCAATGCGCCTGGCACACACCCATGTACACATAACACTCTTTACTTGTACATACCCGGGCCCAGTTTCTGCCTGTAGTGTATACACGTAGGACATCCTCACACAGGTGTGTACAGCCCCCAGCTCCCCTCCCTGGGCCCCTGGGACCCCGGCCTGGCCCTGACCTCTCTTCCCTGCCCACGGCAGACGATCGAGTTTGACGGGAGTGCGGGGGCCGTGCTGAGGATCCAGCCGCTGCGGACGCCTCGGGATGAGAACGTGTATGAGTGCGTGGCCCAGAACTCCGTTGGGGAGATCACGGTCCACGCCAAGCTCACTGTCCTCCGAGGTATTGGGTTCCCCCGTGTCGGCCGGGAGGCACTGGGCCCGAGGCTTTGGGGACAAACACCAAAAGCATCTGTGAAAGTCTTGCTTTGGCTTCTCTCTTTGGGAGACCTTGGTCTCTCTTCTCTAGTCCTGAATACCACTGAGCCCAGAGCCTGCTGATGGGATTTAGTAAGCATTTGCAGCAAAGAGGTGCCTTCAGAGACTAGAGCCATGCTCATTTTTTATCTCAGTCATGCTCTTCTGATTACAAGAGGCTGACTGAACCCAAATGGGTCAAGTAAGAAAAAGAGTTCATTGGTCCATGTGATGAAAATGTATGTGTCCAGCCTCAGGTTCAACTGGATCCAGGAGCTCATACAAGGGTTCTCAGAGCTCACCCTCTGCCTCCGGGCTTGTTTTCTTCTACATATATCCCCAGATGCCTCAGTAACTCCAGGCTTCCAAGCCCCCGCCCAAAAGGGAGGACCAAAAAGCCCAGGATGGGTGCACCTGGCCCAGCTTGCCCATGCCGGAGCCAGTGACTGTGGCTGGAGGAACAGAGGACTCCGAAGGGCAGAGCTCTCCCTGGAGTCGAGGGTGTGCCAGTCCCTTAGACACAGTCCCTTAGGGCAGAAACAGCTGCATGTCCCCCCTGACGCCCCCCCCCCC
>NW_006291021.1:1143231-1144369 GCF_000327345.1 Myotis davidii
TTGGTATTATCCTTCAGTAGGCTGTTTGCTGGTCTTTCAGGTGGGCTGGGGGTGGGGCACAAGAAAATGGCCTCCTCATTATAAACCAGCAGCATTCAGACAGCCTTGCCACAAATCCCTGCCCAGCTGCTCTCTACTGCCTTCTCTCTCGCAAGGTGGTTTTAGCCCAGGGGCCTGCAGCTTGAGTTCAAATCCTGGTGCTGCCACTCTGAGGCTGTGTGACCTTGCATAAGTTAATGAACCTCTCTGGGCTGCAGTTTCCTTCTCTCCAGAGTGGGATAATAATGATGCTCAACACAAGGGATGGTTTCATGGATGAGATGAGCGGTCGCTACAAGGGCGAGGCTCATGCAGTGCTCGGGGAATGAGCACTTGACCAAGTCTATCTGTCTGATACTATTATTATTATTGTCATTGTTATTATTCTCGTTTGAACAAGCCAGCTTGGCCACCAGCCATTCTGCAGCTCTCAGGTGGGTGGGTTGCTCCTGTCACCTGCAGGGACACCCTGACCCTCTCAAGTATGAGCCGCAGTCGGTAGTTAGGTGGGAGGTGGCCCTACATCCCTCTCCCAGCGCCCTCCAGGGCGGCAGCGCTGTGGTCAGCTTGGAGCCCTGGGAGGAGGCATCCCATTGGCCCAGGGCACTTTGTCCCTGACCCTGGTGTGTGGCCTCTGCAGGGTCCCGCGCTCAGAAGCTCTGCTGTGACCATCTGGAAACCTTAATAACTTTTAAACTAGAGGCCTCATCCCTTCATGTGGCCTGAGTCCTGGAGCCTGTCCTGCAGGGGAGGAGGGAGGGGGAGGGGGATGGCCCGCCTTGCTCCTCCCAGCAGATATTTTTGCCCTGACCTTTCCCGGGCATAGCAGGAACAGCCTGCCTCCCCGTACCCAGTGCCAGCCTCCATTGTAAGCTCTCAGGGAGTTAAGAGAACAAGCTGTGAATCTATTAAGTGCCCTGGGCGCCTGGGAAGGCTGCGTCTCTGCTCCCCACCCCCGTCAAGGCCTCCCCGGCTCTCTGAGCTCCAGCTGCTAGAAGGACGCGAGCCTGGCTGGGCACGCGGCCCAGGTATTTGACCCAGGAGCCTGGCCTCCCCGGCCCCAGGCCCTGAGCCCCCCACCCTCCGCCCCCTTTCTGAG
>NW_006291021.1:1144770-1165756 GCF_000327345.1 Myotis davidii
CTCCCGCCCGCCATCTGATTGTGGACTCCACTCACGCCTCCCACGCTGTTGTTTTAATTAAACTCCGAGGAATAGGGCACAATGTGGTGCGTGATGAACAATTTTGTTTAATTAGGAGCTCGCAGTAACGTCAGGCAGCCGCGGCCTTCCCCGGCACCCACGCGCCTGCTCCCACCCTGGCTGGCTGCCACCCACACATGCTCACGGGGACCCCAGCAGAGCTGCGTGCACATGGGAAGTGCTAACATGTGTGGGTGTGGCTGCATACATGTGTGAACATGCATGCACACATATGGAAACAGGAGCACCGAGGGCTGCAGGCAGACCAGCCTCCCTCATGCGCAGGCCAGCTCCGCGCACCAAGCACTGAGGCCCTATTGTTTGGGCATCAGCCTTTGGTGCTGTTCTCGGTACTAATGAGAACCACCGCTGGGGCCTGAACCACCTCAGACAGGGCCCTACTGCTCCCGATAGCTCCAGGCCTGGTTTGGGGCTTCTGCAGCTGCCATCCCAGCCTCCTCCGGGCTCAGCCAGGCTTGGGTGCTAACCCCGGCCTGGCTGTGTCCTGCCTGTCTGACCTGGCACAGGTGCATGTCTGTCTGAGCCTCGGTTTCCCCCTCTGTAATAGGCCCCCTCTCTGAGGAGGGCACAGGGAGGCACCTGCACAGAGCCTGGCACGTAGTTAGCGTTCAGGACTTGGGACCGGGGCCACTTGCCCTCCCTGCAGCGCCCCCTGCATGGGCCGCAACCACAGCTGTCTGTTCCGCGGAGGGAATAGGGTGCCGTGTCTCCGTCCAGGGTGGCTGTGCCAAGCCCTACCCTGGAGGGGTGGCGTGTGATGACTGGGCCTTTGCCCTGTTTTCCCATCTCTGTCCTCAGAGGACCAGCTGCCCCCCGGTTTCCCCAACATCGACATGGGCCCCCAACTGAAGGTGGTGGAGAGGACGCGGACGGCGACGATGCTGTGTGCTGCCAGCGGCAACCCTGACCCTGAGATCACCTGGTTCAAGGACTTCCTGCCCGTGGACCCCAGTGCCAGCAATGGGCGCATCAAGCAGCTGAGATCAGGTGAGTGCAGGTGGCAGGAGGATCTGGGAGCCACAGAGGGCAGCAGGGGGAGGGCAGCACCTCCAGGGCCCAGGCCCTGTGGGCTGATGGGAGGTAGAAAGGCAGAGATGGGGGGCAATCGTAGGGGGCATTGACGATGGGTGTCTTCCAGTGGGGATATAACGGGGCACAGACTGGCAGGTTGGTGGAGCTGTGGCAGATGATAGGAGAGTTCTTTATTGCTGAGTGGGCACATAACGGGCCGTTTTGCACAGTGAGTTCCCAGCGAGGCACAGGGTATGGTGGCTGTCTGCAGTGCCCAGCAGGGAGGACACGGGGACAGACAGGCAGAGAGGATGGGAGCCACAGAAGGTGGCCTAGGGACAGGGCCTTCTGTGCTCAAGTAGTGGGCGTGTCCGGAGGAGATTGCGGCATCGGCAGGTAAGGTGTGGGGAGCCGTGGGGAGCTGCAGGCAGTGTCTCCAAGGCGGAAGCAGTAAGGAGGCTCTGGGCAAAGGCAGGCGGAGGATGGTGAGGTCTGTCTTTATGGGGCACAGACAGGCAGCCTACCCTGCTTGCCGAGGCCCGGGCTGGGCTGGAGGACCTTGGAGAGAGCGCAGGCCTCGGTCACCTCAGGGGTGGAGCACAGTCGTCTCGGCTTAGCACCTACGTGCCCCACCTGTGAGTCCACGTGTTGGGGGCTGTGTGTGTCTGTTTCTGTTTTCCCTGCTTCACGACTCGTCCATGTGTTTGTCTGGGCTCCCTGTGTGACCTGACCTGTGGCACATGCAGCCATGTCATGTGTGATCTGACCTGTGGCACATGCAGCCATGCCATTAGCACATGGTTCGCCTTCTCCCTCCAGGGCAGAGCTTGTCTGTGCGAATCTCAGCCACACGTGTATCCATGTGACAGTCCCTTCCGTGCACCTGTACCCAGTGCAGTCCCCTAGTCCTGGTGCGTGCAGACGCGGGTGGTAGGGCTGTGCCCGTGTGCACTCACGCATGTTTCAGTCCGTTGTGGGCACACACGTTGGAACACACCTCTTTTTGCTTTCTCTCCCCTTGCTCTGAGGACTCCGCCTGGGAGCCACCCGTGCCTGAGGCCTCCCAGTCGTTCTCAGTGCCCCTTCCTCACTGCCCGGCCACATCTTCCCAGGAGCCTGTCCGCCTACCCTCTGCTTTCTGTTTCCCTCCCCAGGGAAGACCCAGGCCCTGAAGAAGGGCAGACATTAAGACCAGAATTTCTGCACCTGGGAGAGAGCTAGCCTGACCCTCCCCACCACCCCACGACTTGACCGGAGATATTTGCAGCTTTGGGGGTTCAGCTGGGGGAGTGATGGCAACCTTGGGAATCCAGTTGCTTCCCTGCTGGCTTCCACCATCGTCTCCCCTATAGAGTGAAGTGATTAAGAGCCTGGACCTCAGGACCTGATGCCGGGGTCAGGTGTCAGCTGTGTCCTAGAGCAGGTCCTCTCTGGGTCTCGGTCCCTGGCGCTATTGTGAGGGCCCAGGATGGAACGCCTGGCACATACTAGGTGCTCAGTGAACATACGCTGCTTTGTGGATCCTAATAAATCTGATTACTCTGCCTCTCCCTCTGCACCCCGCACCCACGAGTTTACAGGCGTCTGCACAACCACCCGTTAATGATCCTGTTCTCTCTTTCTTGTCCCTCTGTTGTAAACGTTCAGAAACCTTTGGTAAGTCTCATTTCTTCACCATGTCAACAACTAACGTTCCCTCTGTGTCCCCCTGTCCCTTCCCCTCAGACTAACAGCCACCGTGACCGTAACTGTGACCCACTCCACGTGGCATGTTTACTAACCCAGCCCTCCCTAGCCAGGCGCCAGGGAACCGCAGAGAGAGGAGCCCAAAAGGGAAAACCCCAGATTGGATGCTGAGGGGAAATCCGGAGCTTTGCATACAACAACCCACCTGCCCCATTCTGCGCCTTGGCGCTGCTGGGAAAAGGCGAAGTGACAGAAGCCCGGGGGCCGGGGCTGCAGTGGGACGGGAGTTTTCTAACTGGGCTGATCATGGGCTCTGCTCATCCTCTTTCCCCAGCATCTAGCCTGAATTCCCTGAAATCGGTTGCTGGGCTAATTCTTACTAAGGTGAGAATGACTGGTAGCGGCCCATGATTTTTCCTTCTTATATTTCTTTGGCTACATCTTTTTCCTCTCACTACAGTGGCCATGGTCTATTTGGGCATCTTGGGAAGAAATCCTGTTTGCTAGCCTCTAGCTTCTACCATCATAATTTATGTGTAGTGAAATAGCTCAAAGCAAGGGCTGACCCAGACTCCCAACTGCCCTAGGTTCTAGTTCTCCACATTGCAGCCTTAGGCAAATTCTCATTTCTTCTCTGTAAAGAGGAGAGAGTGGCCTTGTCAGGTTGAGGATTTTGTAAGAGAGAACACGGTGGTTCCAAAAAGTTTAGGCTAGAGAGCCCCCAACCTGATAGGCTGGATAGCTGAGTTCAAGGCCCACTCCTGCCTTTGACTCATGGTGTGACAATTCCCTGGCCCTTCTGGGGCTCAGTTTGCCTATCTGTAAAATGGGCCTGGGCTTGTTGTATTTTTTTACCCTCAACAACTCTGCCCTGGCCTTGGGGTCCCCTTGTCCTCAGCAGGGTTATGAGCTGTCATTGGGGGAGTTGGGGAGATACCCTTCCCCCTACCCCCTGAAAGATGAGCAGAGGGTGGGACACTCTAGTCCGGGACCTCCTTTTCCTGTCTCCCAAGTTGTCTCAGCCCCCGTACCCACGTGGACACACACACAGCCCTTTTTTCCTCTTTTCCGTTTGGAAGTAAAGGAGACTGCAGGCCCTCCCTCTCCCTTTGACCCCCTTCACTACCCTCCCCTGTCTTTCGTACTTGGCCTGTCTGTAACACCTTCCCTTTGCTTTATTAATGCCCGGCCCTGGGGCACTAACCCGTCTCCCACCGTCTCTAACACGATTCCTGAGATCCCTACTGCTCCCTACCCCGCCCAAGAAGGAAAAAAGGAAGGGAGGTCATTGACCTCCCTCCCTCCACCCAGAAGGAAGGCAGCCACAGGCCTGGCCCGGCACAGACCTCTGGGGCCTCGATGCCCTCCTTCCCGAGGAGTGCCTGCTGCCTGCGGGAAGCCCTCCTGACTGACAAGCCCTCAAACCCACCCTGCTCCTGGGAGCCTTGCCCCCTCCCCCGGTGGGGTCTGCAAGGTCCTTAAAGCCAGGCTGGCTCGGCTCATGGCCTGGCCTGGCCTCCCTGGGGCCCCCGGCCCCCAGGACTGCCTCCTGTCGTTCACCTGACTCTCTCTGCTTCCCTTACAGAAAGCACTCCGATCCGAGGTAAGAGGCTCTCTACTCACCCACCCACCCACTCATGCTCTCTCGCTGCCCACCCCGCCCCCCAGGCTCCATGGAGGGCTGCCTCAGGCTCCATGGGGAGCTGCCTCAGGCCCCCCTCCACATGTCTCCTCCTCGACACCCTGCCCAGAGTTCTTCCATTCTCTGTGTCTATGTTGCTGTCTGTGGCTCGAGGGCTGAGTCCGGCCATGGTGGCTCCTCCGGCCACCTGGCTGCGGGCGTGGGGCCGCCTCCTGCTCAGGTGCCTCCCATGCCCACCCAGAGTGGGAGAAGCCAGATTGAGACCATGGCTCTGTATGCAGTCCTTGTCCATCTCCAGCCTCCATTTTCCCGTCGGTAAAGTGAGTGTACCAGCACAGAAGGGGTCTCCCAGCACTGCAGCTTGGATCTGGGGGTTGCAGCCGGAGGGATCGGGGAGACAGGCAGTCTCAAAGGTCTGACTTTAGCCCCAGAGAATAGACTACAATGGGCCTGGATAGGAGCCCTAGGAAGGAGTCCGGGTCTAATTTGGTGTTTCTGCGAAGTGCAATGTGAGCTGGGGCAGCCTCTGTGCCCCTCTCTGGGCTTCTATGGTAATACTTGCCTTCCTGCTTCCCCAGAGCCTTGAGGTTGGGGGAAAGTAGGAATGTTAATGGGGCAGACCCTCCTCTGCTTCCCAAGTGACGTGTCCCGTGTCACTCTCCTGGGACAGCCACGAACAAAGCTAGGAGACGGGGTCTGCTGGGAGCTTGGACTGGATTTCCGGACTCAGTGCCAGGGACCCTGATCGAAGCCTGCGATTCTCACCCACTTGGAGACACTCACCCGTCTTCCTTTACAGGTCGCTGGGCACTGGGGTCCAAGCCTGTGCGTTAGACCCGCTCAGAGAGGTTCACTCGTTACTCACTTGTGGACGTGAGGGTGTGCCCTCGGTTTTGGTTTCAGGATTCCTCGGGGAAGCCCTGGGCTCATTTCCATTCACTCACGGGCACTGTATGCTCGATCGCAGCCTGTGCTTTCAAGTATTCCTGAGAAGTTTCATTCATTCTTCTGTGTTCGTGGGAAGTGACGTCTGCTTTGGGCCTGTGATTTCTCACATGCTGAGGGGAACTCGGCCCTGTTTGCATTGGCCTCGGCTCGTGGAGCTGTGACCTGGGCCTGTGGTTTTAAATACGCTTGAGAGAACAGGCCTGTTTAAATTTCTATCCGCTCATGGCCAACAAATCCTTTGAGTCAGGCTCAGTGGTTCTCAACCTTCCTAATGCCGCGACCCTTTAATACAGTTCCTCATGTTGGGGTTACCCCCAACCATAAAATTGTTTTCGTTGCTCCTTCATAACTGTAATTTTGCTACTGTTATGAATCGTCATGTAAATATCTGATATGCAGGATGTATTTTCATTGTTACCAATTGCACATAATTAAAGCATAGTGATTCATCACAAAAACAATATGTAATTATATACGTGTTTTCCGATGGTCTTAGGTGACCCCTGTGAAAGGGTCGTTCAACCCCCAAAGGGGTCGCGACCCACAGGTTGAGAACCGCTGACCTATCGGCAGGGGTGACCCAGTCCTGAAGTGTTGTTCAAACGCTTTAAAGAATGACAGCCCTGCCTCTGTTGACTTACGGCCCTGTGGGCTCCGGGGCCTGTGATTGCACACACACGTGAGGAACCAGACCTGTGTTCCCCTACACACGGGCACTGGGTAAAAACAGCACAGCACCCCAGCTCCCCGGTTCCCACATCACCAGGGTGGCCCGTCGGGTCCCCAGGGTCTCGGGATGACCGCTGCGGGTTGCAAATGCTAACGCGTCTCTCCCTTTGCCTGGGCAGCATCACTCCCTGCCTTTGCAAACACACCTTCATGGCACATGCTGCCCCAGCTCGTAGTTCATGTTGGTGGCCGTTTATGAAGCCCCAGCCCCATGACCAGCCGCTTTTATGGTGACAGTGGTGTGTTCGGGATGGTATGGGGTGAGGCACGGGGTTGGAGGGTGGGGGGAGACGAGCCAGGGGGCGCCGGCTAACTCAACTCTTTCGTCTGCCTCTCCGGCCCAGCCAGAACAAGAGCCGGGCCAGGTGGGGCTCTGGGAGAGCCCCCCGAGCACCCCTGGGCCTCCCCTGACTGGGCAAACTGTCTCCCCTCTCCCCACAGGGGCCCTGCAGATTGAGAGCAGCGAGGAGACCGACCAGGGCAAATATGAGTGTGTGGCCACCAACAGCGCCGGCGTGCGCTACTCCTCGCCTGCCAACCTCTACGTGCGAGGTAGGGAACGCCGTATCCAGGTCGAAGGCAGGGACCCGCCCCATCCCATCCTCCTCCTCCTGGGGCTCGCAGCCTCTGGGCTCCCCTGTCCCCTGCAGACCTGAGCAGGAGGGCACCCGTGCCCAGTCGAGGCAGCACCGTGGGCCAGGCGGCGCCCCTTCCAGATCTCCGTTTCCTTGCCTATAAAATGGGGCAGTTAAGTCCCCAGCCCCATGTCTTGTGATGGACGCCCGAGTGGGGTACCGGCCTCGGAGGGGGGGTAGCAGGAGGGAACAGGGCAGGGCCTGGTGGGGGGGGTCAGGTCAGTCTTGAGCCTACAGGGCCGGGGGAGTCTGCAGGCCTCTGCCCCAACCCGCCCGCCCACCCAGTCAGCTTCTCTGTGGTGTGTCGTGCGTGCCTCCCTTGTCATGTGCTCGCTTCGCTTCTCCAAAACCCGTGACCTCGTAACTCGCCTCACTGCCCCCCCCTCCAGCGCCCTCCATCTAAGAGTTGGGGAGGGGTCTTCGAGGGTGCCCCCCCGTGCTGGCCCTCAGCCTTCCTAGAGCCCAGTGCTCTCTCCCAGTCACCCTCAGAAAGGACTCGTGGGGGCCAGAGCGAGACCAGGGCACAGCAGGCACCTGCCCCCAGCGCCGGGTCTGTCAAGCCAGCAGGCTTCTCCCGCCTGAGGCAGGGGGCTAACACATACTTCCTTTGGGGTCCCTTGGTCCCCTCAAAGACCCTGGGGGCTCCCCGCCCCCAGTGTGTCTGCGACCCCCTTACCCCTGGCTGCTTCCCTTCGGTCCTTTCAGAAATTTTAATCGGCCTCCTCCACTGTTCCCGTTCCTCTGCCTCCCGCCTCCCATGGGTGCTTCTGATCAGATTTGTGGTAGAAACAGCTTCTGCCTGCCTGCCGTTCAGACCCCAGGGCTGTCCCAACTGGCCCTGTACCCTTGACGCCAGCACGGCCCTCCTCCAGGCCTCAGTTCCCCATTCGACACACCAGGCCCCTGCCATGCTTCACCCGGGAGGCGGGCGGCTCCTCCCTCGCCCACAGCCCACCAAGCACAGCCCCACACCGCACCCAGCCCACCGGCCCGGAAGCCGCTCCTTGGTTCTGCACCTGGGGTTTTGCATCTGCTCTCTGAGGAGGAGGCTGCATGGAGGGAGGGGACGGGGACGCGGGCTGGCGGGCGGGCAGGGGGCACGCATATGATCCGCTGCCACAGCCCCTCTGGTGAGTTCTAGTGTGTCCATGGCTCCAACTGACTGGTCTTTGTCTAACCTGCTTATTTTTCTGCAAACACCTGGGATGGGGTGTAGCAGTCTGGCAGAGCTCAAGCAGGGTGGGGGCGGGCCTCTAGCCAGGCTATGCCAAGGAAGAGGGGCCCTTGTGTCCTCAGCCCCCAGAGGTGGGGTCCCCGGCATGTGCCTCCTTCCTTTGGGGGGGCGGGTATCCAGCCTCCCAATCTTTGCCTGGGTCTCAGATGCTCCATAATTGAACTTAAGGAAAGAATTGTGGAAGGCAAGTATAGATCATGTTTGTCAAGGAAGGAGTGGAGGAAAAGGAAAAAGGTCATTGCTGTTCTTCTTTATTTTTTAATTTTATTTTTATTTTTTGGTTTAAAGAAAAGAAAACAACAAACGATTGCAGCTTTTAGCCTTGGGAAGTCCTCTTTTTACTCTCTGTATCTCCCCTATTTTTTCTCTCCTCCCCATGTCATTGTGTTCTGCATCAAACCCCCTTTACATCCCTCAGAGCTTCGAGAAGGTTGGTGTGTTTTTTTCTTTTTTACTTTCTTTACCCACATTTTTACATTCTGAAAGTGACACACACACACACACACACACACACACACACACACGAAATACACACAGACACATACGGACACACAGACACGCACATGGAAAAATGATAGAGAAATGAACTAAAAAAAAAAAAAGAACGGAATGCGAATAATAAGCGCAGAGCAAACAAAACAAAACAAAAAACGGCCAAGCGTGAGCAAAAATCCAGAAAGACACGAAAATCTCAGCCTCGCCCAGCCCGGCCTAGGGCAGGCCGCACACATGCGATGCTTGCATTGTGGTCGCCTCTATGCATCCTGTTGGTAATGTTGTTGCTAAGTTTTTTGCACTCCTCGTCGTCATGGTAACTTGGGCCTGATGCATGCTGGGAGAATGTAAAAATTTCTCTGCATGCCACTCTTGTCGGTTCGGTTTGGTGAATTCCCAACGCCTTCTGTTGGAGTGTTTCTCGTCTTCCGTTCCGTTTTTCTCTTTTGGTTTTCTTCATTTTTCTTTCTTTGTTCCTTTTGTTTAATTATGAGGTTTTTCGTTTTGTTTTGTTTCATTTTTGGGGGGAGGAAATCATTATTTCCCCCCCCCTTCCCATCCCTTTCACCCAGCCCCCTCCTCCTCCAAAGCGTTTTGCCTTTGGTTCTGTCTTGTGTTTCTGTGCTATTTGATTTCGGTTTCTTGGGCTGAGCTGTTCTGTGGTTGTTCTCCGAACGCATTGTGATTTACAAGCCAGTGTTCCTGTCCCAACTACCATCTGGGAGGGTGGCAGTCCCACAGCTGGGATGCTGGGCAGAAAGTGACCGCCCGGGTCCAGGGGGTGGGGGCATAGACAGATGGTGGGAGGTGGTCATAAGGTGGTGGGGTGTGTGGGATGAGCAGCCCAATTTGCCTGACCCTCCCCAGCCAGCCCCCTTGTACCCAGATCTGGCACCTCAGCCTTGCCAGGCAGCAGTGTGGGAAGGGACTTAAGCAGGCAGGGTCCCATCGTCTGCCTCGGCATGAGACCACCTCCCACTCTCCCAAACAGTCCCCCCAAAAACAGGCACTTGCAGTACAGCTGAATGGGCTGTCGGCATTTTGAGTTCTTGTTCAATGTAGTGACATGTCCAAATGTGGGGCGTGGCTCCCTTAAACCGGACCATCCTCCCAACTTGATGCGTGCTTGACACTGAGGCAGCATTCAGAACGGCAGCTGGTGTGTGACTTCGTGGGGCCTGGCTGGGCACAAACACGGAACCGCCCCTCAGAAAGTGTAGCCTGACAGACTGGGGACGTACTTCGCCGGTATTCCCGGCCTTCACCTCCCCGGCAGCATCGGCTGATTCCCCCACCACCTCGCAGGCTCTGGGGCTAGTCACAGGTGTCTTTTGTCCAGACGTAGAGCACGGTCACTTTCTGAGCCCTGAGCATCAGAACTGTGGAATTCTGGAGAAAACCCAAGGGGACTTTGGACACAGCCTCTCCGCCCCTCTCTCTGCCTCCCTGATTCTCTCTGCCTTTCTCTCTGTCAGCTTTCTTTCTCTCTGTGTCTCTCTCACTCGCAAACCTTCAGTGATGCATGCTCCCATCATTTGCTCCCTCCCTTGAATAATGGCAAGCCCTCGAGAGTCCCACTCCAACCCCCAAACCAGCCTCCAGTCATATCCACTTAGATTCCTAATCTCCAGCCCCAGCCACGCCCCAGCACAGATGATCACTGAGGGCAGAGGCAGCCTCTCTGGGGTCCCCCTTCCCCCTCTTGTCCCTTCACTTAACTCCCAATTATTAAGCGTAGGGCCAAGTTGGCAAGAGGAGTTTGGATGCAAAAAGAGGAGATGTATTTCTCTTGTCTTTTTTAATCCTCGGTGAGAGCATCAGGCTGACCCTCAAGGAAGTTCCAAAAGATGGAAGAGAGGGGTCTCCCAGCCCCTCTACCAAAACCATGTCCCAGTGAGTTGGAGCTGAGGGTCTCTGAAGACCACTTGGACTTTGGGGGCAGTGTTGCCTACTGGTGAGAGCACAGACTCTGTGCTCCAGCAGATCCAGGTTCAAACCCTGCCTCTGCTTCCTGGCTGTGTGGCTTTGGGCTCGTCACCATTTCCGCATCTAAACAGTAAGGATCTTTAGTACGCCTGGCTCACTGGGTAGTTGGGAGGATTCCATCCAGCTAATTAACGCTCCTCAAGTGCCCTGTGTAGTGCAAGGCGCAGAAGAAATGGCTGGTGGGGTTGTGGTAGAACAGGGAAGTAAAGAGTTCAAGCAGATGATCTGGAACAGGCACTGGCCTTGTTTGGGGACCTCAGTTTCCCTGTTACGTCCTTCGCAGATCCCCTGTTTGCATAAGATGGCTTATGGGAAAGTGCTTTGAGAAGAAGGGCAGAAGCTAATTCATTTGCTCAGATCTCATTTTTTGCTAGTGCTTTTCTGAGGCCGTTTCATGATCTCATTTTCTCCTGGCTCCAAACCCGTTCCCGTGAGATCAGTGGCCTCCCCAGAGCCACGTCCCTCCTCCTGTGCCCTGTCATCCCCCAGGCAGTTCCGTGGCCACAGTATCAGAAGGGGGGAAAAAAAGGCCCAGTGTGGGTGCTAGACTACCCTTGCAGATAAGTCCCAGCCCACCCCACGAGATGTGGGCCACCTGGCACATTCTGCCCTCAAGGCTACAAGCATTTACATTGTTGCCAGAGCAGCCAGCCCTGGGAGTTAATTGCAAAGAATTTCCAGATCTATTTTTTTTTTTTTTCAATTCACAATCTCCAGCTTTGCTGATCCTGGGTTGCTCAGGGGGTGGACTATTCAGACTTGCCCTTCTCCCGAACTTCATCTCTGAGATCCAAAGGCCCAGAGTCAAAACCAGGCCCATTTTGTGATTCAGCTGGCAGCCGCACTCCCAGAACTCCCCGGGGAGGTGCAGCCAGGGCTTTTGACAAGCTGGGAAGATGCCAGACTATATGCTCCCTGGCTGTTAAAGTTGTTTTTTCTCTTTAAAATCGTAAGCCGTGAAGGTGTGAATTCGTGGCCAAAGATGGTGTCTTTCCCGCTTGGTCTAGAGGCGGAGCTTCATTGAGCCACGGTGCACAGGACCCAGGAAATGGTGTGCCACACAGCCCTGTGGTGGGGACACACAGGGAGAACGCAGAGCAGCTGGAGGGAGACCTGGGGAATAGCTTTCACTTTCCAGGGATTTAAGATTAGGGTTTTGGAGGAGGCCATGTGGAGCTGGGCGTCACCTACCGACCGGAGGGAGACCTAGATTGCCCAGTGCCAAGGTGTTCCTCAGAACCTTTCATTTGAGACCCCTCCCCCGGTCTTTTCATATCATGTTATGGAATTTTATAGGACAGATTGTTTTTAAAATTAAATTTCTGGCACTCAAGCCATATAATTAGTGGACATGACCTCTGAGTGCTCCCCTTACCTCTTGGCCCCCCCGAAACAGGAGTAGTTGAAGATATTGGTCCAAAGATATTGGGCCTGGAACCCCTCTACCCTCCTCTATCTCCAGATGGACTTCCCGTGGGGAGTGCTGGCCAGCTCCCCAGTCCTGCCGATTATACCCAGCCACGCTGCCCCCAAGGGCCCGGCCGGACTTGACCATGGGGGGTAGGCGATGGCAGATCAGGCCCCAGCCCTTCTCATCCCACCCTACCCCTAGGAGAGAGGGGGCTCCAGGGTGGGCTTGGCGGGCGGCGGGAGGGAGGCGCTGTGCAGGAACACTGAGCTCTAGACCCCTCTCGCCTGCTGCCTGCCTCACACTCTCTGCATTGCTGTTTCCTCTGTTTTTGGTGGGGGTGAGGGGACCATTAGATTACACCTCGTCATCCGGAAGGCCCACGTCCCAGCTGCAGCAAAGGGGGCCGGGGGAGCCCGTCGATTGGCCAGATCTCATCCCGTTTTCTGCTAGAACACAGCAGCAAAAAGCACGGGGGGAGAGAGGGCATGAAAGAACAAACACCAATAGAAAAATCGATAGTGCAGCAAAATGTCCGCTCAAAACGCCAACTTGCCAAGGCCGCTGGTCAGCCCGTGGGCCAAGGGTCCAGCCAGGTCCCTCCAGGCCTCGCATGCTACCTGATGGCGGAGGGAGCTGGTAGAGGGAGGAGGGAGGCAGGAAGGCGGGGGGCTGGGGGGCAGATGCCTAGGGCAGGCCGTACCCACCCTCCCGGGGCTGCAGGCTGCGGTTCAGTGGAGGGGCTGAGAAGCGGGACTGGAAATGAGGCCTCGGAGCCCCTCCCTTCTGACAGGTGTAATCTAAGCTTCAGTCCGCGGAGGCTGCAGAACTTGTGGCGTCTCTCCCCTGCCCTTCCCACCCTCACCCTCATTTTGGAGTCCAGAGGAGCACCCGGTAGCTTCTCTCACCCCAAAATGCCCAGCAGAGCCCCCCCACCCCCACCCCCTCGGAGCTGCGGCTTGCTGAACCATGGAGATGTCTGACACTGTCGAGTTCCCTACCTAGTGCTTCAACCAGATCACCTCACTTTTGAGTTTCCCCTTCCCCTGTCCCCCACCCTTCTCCCCTGAACCCCACTTTTGGTTTTTGAGTTTCTGCCTCTTCCTGCTTGGGGGAGGGGTCGTCTCCCGGTTGCTTTGATGGTTTTTGAGTTGTTTTTCCATGTGAATCGGGGTTTGAAGCGACCCACCCCCTCCCAAACCTGCCACCCCCCCACCGCCCACCTTCCTGACCCCTCACCCACGCGGGTCCCCCCGCTGGGACCCCCCGGCTACTCGGTGATGAGAAGAGCTGGAATCGAGAGCCAGCTGGAGCGTGCTGAGGACCAAGGCTGGTGTGGTCCCCTTATAACCCGCCTGGACCCTCCATTCAGGTCGGTAATTGGGGGCGGGGGTCCCGCGGGGCCGCCCTGTCCCGTGGGCTCCGCGCCCACCTTACTTTCTCACCCGCACCTCAGACTCGCAGCCGGGGGTGGAGAGATGACGTGGGTGGGTGTCAGCACCAAACTGGGCAGAACACAGGGTCAGCCGCCCATCCTTGCCAGTGGGGAGGATGCCTGGGAACCTTGCGAGACCCCCATGGGGGGGTCTGCGTCACCTGGTGCCAAAGGGCAGAGTCCTCCCCAAACTCGTGGCAAACCAGCCCACCCTGAGGAGAGGAGGGGGTGGTGAGAAAGCAAGTGGGCAAAGTGTCTGAGGCGTCAGCTCTTAGAGCTATTGGCAGATCCATTTAGCCGATGGCTGCCGGCCATGTCGGGGATTCTAAGCACTAAAATTACTGTGGTTGATAAATGCCCTCCCACATTTAACTGACTTACAGTTAACAAGCTCACACAGCAAGTCTTTTACATATTCAAGATGTATGCCTTGTCTCTACTTCTGAAAGAAAAAAAAAAGGTACTTTCCAAATTGTGATACTTCCTGAAGGAAGATTTGAAAAAATTTTTATTTTATTTTTTTTATTGATTTCAGGGAGGAAAGGACAGGGAGAGAGAGATAGAAACATCAATGTTGAGAGAGAATCATTGACCGGCTGCCTCCTGTCTGCCCCCTACTGGGGATCGAGCCCGAAACCTGGGCATGTGCCGCGACCGGGAATCGAACCGTGTCCTGGTTCATAGGTCGATGCTCAACCACTAAGCCACGCCAGCCAGGCATGAGGGAAGATATTTTAAGATCAGATGTGAACAGGGTCGCTTGGGCGGGATGTTGAGCCGTACAGAGGGATAAATTGGGCTCACATTTAATCTTTAAATTCTAAAGCCAGCGCTTAACGCCCTTTGATGTTCCAGCAATCCCTTTCTGTGTAAGCCTTTCACTGACGGCCCTGGGCGTTTATTATGGTGGTGGTTGGTTATTATCCAACTGGTGGTCGCTGGGCACTGTTCGGCCGACAGCTGTACGTGGGGGATGGGGACCTGTGCCCTCGTTGGTGTCCTCAGTGGGTAAGGACACACAAGGTTCCAAGAGCCAAATGCCAAAAAGGGACACCTGGCTATGGTTCTGCTACTGTCCACCGTGACGGTGACGGGAGCGGAGGCTCGCTGCATCGCTTTATCTGCGGCAGGGGCCGGGATTCCTGGCACTGCTCTCCGGCCCGCCACTTCCTCTGCGTCTCCCAGCCAGCCCTGGCCCCTCTCAGAGCCTCCACTCCCTCATCCACAACGGGACATCAGAATATTTGCCTCTCAGTGTTGTTGGGGATCAAGCGAGATAGGGATCCAATAGAAATTCTTACTCTTTCTTTTTTTAAATGCTTTAATTCTAACCCATCCCCAACTCTCCTAAAGCAGAGGATCGCATTGGTCTTCCCAGCGGCCTGCTGAGCTGTCCTAGGCACCGCCCCAGGCAGCCTCGTGGCCTCAGGATGTCACTGATGTCCCATGTTGCAGATGGGGAAACTGAGGCTCCAGGAAGACGAGGGGCCTTCCCAAGGCCCCAGGGCTCATTCAGCCACTGCCGTGCCCCCACCTCTGCCCTACAGGCCTCGAGGAGCTGGTCTTATTGTGCAGTTAGTTCTGGTCCGGTTTGTTCCGCCCTAAATGAGAAGTGGGCCTCAAGGGGCTTTATCGAGGGGGCTCCGGTGGGGCCGGGCTGGTTTGCCCCGAAGGTTCTTTCTCTGCGAGGATGTCACCTCTGTGGCCGCCGAGGCTCTTGGGTGCTGGGTAGGGGGGCCAGACCCTGTGTTCTGCCAGGGGTGGGGGGTACCTCCCAGGGGAAGCCACAGCCCTCCTCCTTTCAGACCCCGATTTTCAGCCCCACACCCATTCCATGTTGTTGTTGTTGTTTTTCTTCTTGCTTTTGGGTGTTTTGTTTTGGAAGAATTTTTTGTTTGGTTGGTGTTTTGGATTTCTCCTTTTTTCCGCTTTGTTTCTTCATTTGTTTCTCCTGGTTTGGACGTCGATGCTGTTTTCTGTCCTTGATTAATTAGCTCCCCGCGCTCATCCCCCATCGTGTTCCGTTTCCATGACAACGCAGCGTCGGGCATCCCACTCGTATGCCTCGCTGTGGATGCTGGTGGCGGTGGCTGGCCTGGACCACGTCCGCTGGCTGGCCGGACCCCATTTTCTTCCTCCAACTCCCCTCACCCTCCACCCAGCCCTGCCAGAAAGCTGCCCCCCATCTCAGAGCCCCCACCCATCACACCCCCAGTCTGTCAGCATGGCCCCTCTGTCTCCCCTCCCTGCCCTGCCCCCACTCCTTCCCTCAGGGGATGCCTTCCACGTCCTCCATCCTGTCTCCAGTGTGACTCTGGACTTTTCGTGGGGCTTCCTTTTCCGAAGGGCTGCCAGCATCTTGGCCCTCCCCCCTCCTCCCCACAGAGCTCCCCGCTTCTCTCTGCCTCCGTTTAGGGATTGAGAAAACAGGGGTTGGGGTTTCCACTGGGAACCCAGGCTGCAAGAGGAGGAGCCAGGCTGCCTCCCTTTATCCCCTACAGCCCCCTCCTCTGTAGAGCAGGCCACACCCCCTACCCACACCCTCGTAGGGTGCAGCTGTACCCCTTTACCATGTGAAAATTAGAGGCAGGTTGGAACGCTGAAAGTCACGTGTTCCTGTGTTGCCTTTTGAGACTCCATTCCGCCCTCTTCACAGTTAGAGACCAGACTCCTGGGCCCACCCAGGGCTGGGGACCTGCCCACGTGGCTTCCTGAAGGCCCGGGTCTGAGCCAGGAGTAAGCTCTTTCTGGCTGGAAGGCTTTACCAGGCTGCCCTCAGTCCTTCCCACGGCGTGTGCCTCCCCAAGGGGCCGCAAGCCATTCGGAAGTTAAGGTGCCTGTGAGCACGAACCCCTTCCTTTCCCCACACCCCAGCCCAGGAACCTGTCCAACTTCTGAAAATGGAGCCCCCGAAACGCGTCCTGCTGCCTTCATGGTCTGCGAGATGGGGACCGAAGGCTGCATCCGCTTCCCCGCTAAGAAATGCACAGGACATGTCCCCGTTTTCCTCAGCGTTCAAGTTCATTCCCCACATTTATTATTATTATTATTATTATTATTATTTTTAAACTGCAATTATCGTTGTTGTTGTATTCTGCCAGGGCTGTGATGTGACAATGTGGCATGTCACATTGGGTCACATCCGCTAGATTAACATGCAGCATTGAAGTGGGCCCCCTCCCTCCTCCTCTCTCTGTCTCTCCCGCCCTCTCTCTGTCCCTCTCCCTGTGTTCTCTCTTTCTCTGGCTTCCCCCGTCTCTTCTCTCTGGCACCCACATGAGTATGCACTCAGGCCCCTGAGATCCAGGCCTCTCCCATGCATTCGCTCTCTCTCCGTTCCTCTTCCTGCCTCTCTCTTTTTCTCTCTTTCTCCTTCTCTCAACCAATCTCTTTTGCATGCTGTTTGTGACTCTGAGAGCTGCATTTATCAATGGAAACTTGTGAGATCCGACAGAAGCTTTTAGAAGGGTTTCTATACCCAAAAACCACAAAAATTTCATTAGAGTTTCTCATCTTTTCCTGGAGGGCCCCGGGGAAGTGGGCGGGGCCCCAGTCACCAGAGGGAAGTGGGGGGTGGGGGGGACTGAGATTCCTGGCCTGTGCCACCTGGTTCCAACTCTTCCCCTGACCTCCCTTCTTCACTCTGTCCTTCCCAGAGCCCCCCCGCGTGCAGCCAGGACCCTCCGAAGCTCCCCACTTGGGAGAGCGAGTTGAGGGTCTACTTACTCCCTGAAGCCACATCTGTCATCAAAGATGAGAAACAGCTGATAAATTTTTGTGTTCGTAACTGTGCTGTGACCAGTCCCTCTGGTCTCTGAAACCCTGTTGCTATGAAATAATGCTTCATGTCTCTGATTATATATCGATATATCTCTCTTGTTTGTGAAGTACCTTCCTTTGAAGTTTTGGTTTCTTTGTGTTGGAATTTGGTTTTTTAATTTGGTTTCTTTGTTTTCTTTTCATTTGGAATTTTAAAAAAAATTCAACTGGGGAAAAGGAAACAGCCCTGTTTATATTTAAATTGTTTTCCACTTTTTCCCCCTTTTTTTTTCTTTCTTTCCTTCTTCCTTCCTTTCTATCTTTCTTCTTGCTTTTCTTTCTTTTTCCCTCTGCATTCTGTCTCCCCCCCAACACCCAACCCCACGCATCTCCCTCCTGCCCCCAGTCCGCCGTGTGGCTCCTCGATTCTCCATCTTGCCCATGAGCCACGAGATCATGCCAGGGGGCAACGTGAACATCACCTGTGTAGCCGTGGGCTCGCCCATGCCATATGTCAAGTGGATGCAGGGGGCTGAGGACCTGACACCCGAAGATGACATGCCCGTGGGTCGGAACGTGCTGGAACTCACGGACGTCAAGGACTCCGCCAACTACACGTGTGTGGCCATGTCCAGCCTGGGCGTCATCGAGGCTGTGGCCCAGATCACGGTGAAATGTAAGCGGGGGGCAGGGGGAGGCAGGTGGCCCCCCCTGAGCCTGGTGCAGGTGATGGGGTGCAGGTAGAACACCTCTGAGTTTTGGCTTTGGGCCTTCGTGGCTTTGAAGGGGAGAGTTCTGTGGTCAGATGTTTATTGCTTATAAATTATTCTGGGCCTGCCCCCATGGGGTAAGGCATGGTCTTGCTCTGCTGACCTCACAGTCCAAAGTGGGAGACACCTGTATAGCTATGTAGCTCTGATACAGGCTGATCAGGGCTGTGATGGGGGCCACCTAGCGCCATTCACACCCCCAGAGTAAAGGCCCCATTTCCCAGGAAAGTTAGGTCAGGGAAAGACTTTAAGTTGAAAGGGAATAAGCCAAAGGAGACGGAGCATCATTTTAAGAAAAGGAATAGCTTATACAGAGACTCAGAGGGAATGGGAGGGTCAGGTGTGAGGACTGCAGATTCTCCCTGTGTCTCAGGTTTGTGGTGAGATTCAGAGGAAGGTACCCACAAATATTTTTCTAGCTTTAGAACAGGGGCCAGCAAACTGCAGCCCTCAGGCTGAATCTGGCCCTCAACTTGTTTTTATGAATAAAGTTTTATTGGCACACACCCATTTGCCTATGAAAGCTTTCTGGCTACAAAAGCAGAGCTTAGTCTCAACACAGGCCTGCAAAGCTAAAAGTATTTACTGTCTGAGCGTTTGCAGGAAAAGTTAAATGAGCCCTAGGTCAGCTGGTTTGTTGGTCATTTTGCCGAGGGATTGAACTCTTGGTGAATGCGTCCTGAGGCCGGTGTGGTGTGCCATCTTGGGACAAGCGGGAGAGAAAGCCACAGTTATCCAGGTGCTGAGACACAGCTGCCAACAATACTTGGGCCCTACTGGTGGGGAGGACAGACACGTGTGAAAATGAGATAACCTGTGTGGTGATAGGAACTGGGCAAGGCAGCTTCTAGCCTCGGTGGTGAGTGAGGCTTAGGAAGGTTTTAGAAGGAGCTGGCCGTGTGGCCGTCTGGGCGTTCCAGGCCCTGGAACAGCAAGTGTGGATGGGAACAGACAGAGGGCCCTGTGGCTGAGCAGAGTGAACCACAGAGAGGGCTGTGGACTCGGGGCCGCCTGTGTTTCCTTCAAACGTGAATATTTTTCTTAAACAGCAAGTATTCTTTGGAAGTAAATATTTTCCGCTTTATGGGCCATCGAGCCTCTGCTGCAGCCACTCATTTCTCCCGTCAGAGTGGAATAGTGGCCATTGGTCAGTGCTGCTCCAATAAAACGGTATTTACAAAAGCAGGTGCCGGCCTTTGGACCGGCGTTTGCTGACCCCGGCTACAGGTGACGGGATAGGGGTCCTTAGGCCCGATGTCACTGCCAAGGAGACCCAGGCTCAGAGAGAGCAGTTGTGTAGCTGAGAGTCACACAGCTTTCCGGGCCTGTAGGCAGCACACCCGACTCATGACCATGCCCCCCACCCGCAGCTCTCCCCAAAGCCCCCGGGACTCCCGTGGTGACGGAGAACACAGCTACCAGCATCACCATCACATGGGACTCGGGCAACCCAGACCCCGTGTCCTACTACGTCATCGAGTATAAATCCAAGAGCCAAGACGGGCCGTACCAGATCAAAGAGGACATCACCACGACGCGGTACAGCATCGGGGGCCTGAGCCCCAACTCCGAGTACGAGATCTGGGTGTCGGCCGTCAACTCCATCGGCCAGGGCCCCCCCAGTGAGTCGGTCGTCACCCGCACGGGTGAGCAGGCCCCAGCCAGCGCGCCGCGGAACGTGCAGGCCCGCATGCTGAGCGCCACCACCATGATCATCCAGTGGGAGGAGCCCGTGGAGCCCAACGGGTTGATCCGGGGCTACAGGATCTACTACACCATGGAGCCCGAGCACCTCATGGTCAACTGGCAGAAGCACAATGTGGACGACAGCCTGCTGACCACGGTGGGCAGCCTGCTGGAGGACGAGACCTACACCGTGCGCGTGCTGGCCTTCACCTCCGTGGGCGACGGGCCCCTCTCGGACCCCATCCAGGTCAAGACGCAGCAGGGAGGTGAGGTGCCTGCAGGAGGTGTGGCTCCTGTGGGGGCAGCAGGATTCGGGGTCCCTGCGGGGGGAGAGGCAGCGGCGCAGCGTGCCTTCTGACAGGCAGCTGGCTGGTCGCGCCTGGAAGCCACAGGGTGGTTTGTTGGTCCCACGCGGCTCTTTAAAATACCTTCGTGCCGGCGTTTCAAAGCAGGAAGTTGTCCCAGAAAACCCAAATTTCTAGCTTCCCTTGGGAAAATCTAGTTTGGCTTAGCCCACCGAGCTGCAGTCAGACACCCGATAGCGCCCCACGGCTGCATCTGAACAAAGGGGTGCCGTTTCCAGACGGTCTTCACAGCTGGGCCCGTGGGGGTCTGAGAGCTGCATGCCGCCCATCTCGAAATACCCCAAAGGCGGTGGGCTGGGCTCCAGCCACCCAGATAGAAGGACCGGGCAGGTGGGGGCGGGGCAGGGGTGTGTGTATAGGGAATGGGGGGCACCTAGGTGTGTGGGACCCCAGCTCTCTGCAGGTTTCTGGTCCTTTCCTCGTGGGAAGACTGAGGCAGCGCAGGCGAAGAGACAGGAGGGTGGGGACTCTGCCCCCACAGGGAGGAAAGGAGGGAGCTGCACATTCCCAGTGGCAGCCCCACCACTTTCTCTGTCACTCAATTTGGGGGACGGGAGAGGCTTGGGGTGATTTGGAAAGGGGGTTTGAGGTGGACAACTGACAACAAGAGGGCAATGGGGGTCCCCTGGGAAAATAGTGAGAACAGTGAGAGAACATTCCGGAAGCATCGGAGACAAGCAGCCGAGCTCCACGGGGCTCAGGAGAAGGCAGCCACCGGGCAGGTTAGGTGCCCCAGGGGTGAACGCTCCCCGCCTCCCCCATCTCTGTTTCTCTGCCTCCCCCAGTGCCGGGCCAGCCCATGAACTTCCGGGCCGAGGCCAAGTCTGAGACGAGCATCGGGCTCTCATGGAGCCCCCCACGGCAGGAGAGCATCGTCAAGTATGAGCTCCTGTTCCGGGAAGGCGACCACGGCAGAGAGGTACGGGGGAGGGAGGGCCGCGGGGGGCGAGGCGGCAGGGCGCTCACTGGGCCCCTCGCCTGCTTGTGCTTCCTCCCATGTCCCCCTGACATCTGGGTGTCTCTCTTCCCCCTGCCCTTTGCCCCCCGTGTTGCTAATGTCCCACCTCCCTCTCCTTTCTGTTTCTCCATCTCCCCGTGTCTCTGTCTCTCCCCCCC
>NW_006291021.1:1165971-1169160 GCF_000327345.1 Myotis davidii
TCTCACTCTCTACATAATGCATCCGTGTCTGTCTCTGTGCCTCTCCATTTCCCTTTTTTGTGTCTTTTTGTGTTTCTGTCTCGTTCATAATCTCTGTCTGTCATGCCTGTTTCCCTCTCTCTGTTTCTCTGTGTGTGTCCGTTTATGTCTCTGTTGGCCTTTCTTTGTCTGATTCTCTGATTCTCTGTGTCTCTCTCTGTGTATGTCTCCATTTCTCCTGTGTCTCTCTCCCCGGCCCCTGCCCCTGCCCCCAGGTCGGGAGGACCTTCGACCCGGCCACAGCGTTCGTGGTGGACGACCTCAAGCCCAACACGGAGTATGCCTTCCGCCTGGCAGCACGCTCCCCACAGGGCCTGGGCGCCTTCACCTCGGTGGTGCGGCAGCGCACGCTGCAGTCCAGTAGGTGTCTCGCGGACCCCGCCCTCATCTTCTGGGGGGACCTTGGCCGACGCAGATGGCCTCTGCGCATTGACAAAAGGAGGAGCCTGCTGTAGGGGGTGGGGGGTGCCTCTGGCTCGTCCCCTCCTGGCTCCTCGACCTTAGACATGTCCATGGGCGCTGCTTCGCTTTCCCCACCAGGGCAATGGGTCCTACAGGCTCTGGGACCAGTTTTGTGGTTTTGCCCTTAGTTTGGGAGGAGTTAGAGGGGTACGTGTGGCTGTCACAGCTTGCACCCCAGGTGGCCCTTCCCCCAACACAGGGTCTTCATGACCAAGGACAGGGGTGGCGGGAACCAGAGCCAGGGAGAGCACAGGGCCCAGCACAGGGCTCCCAGATCCCTAGAGTTCTTTGCTGTGCCTGCCCGGCCTTCCTGTCACAAGCAAGTTCCCTTTTGGCCAGGACCCTGCAGCCGGGAGCCGGCTCTGGGCCACACCGTGGCCCCCGACACCGCCCTCCCTGCCTCCTCCGAACCCAGGACCTACACAAGCCCCTCCTGCTGTGTCCCTGCCTCCCTCTCTCTCCTCTGCTCTCTCCTCTCTGCTCAGCGCAGCCTGGTGTGGCCTCTGCTGTGGCCTTCGTCGCCGTGGCCCTGCTCCCTCCCACTTCTCAGTCAGTCGCTTTAGCCACCCAGGCCTCGCACTGGAAGCGGCCTCACTGTTCCCGCCTGGGTGTATGCACCTAGGGTCTCGGGTCAGTCGAGAATGACAGCAACTCGGGCCAGGGTGTCAGCTGCTGGGATCAGGGGCCTTGGAGATGAACCACCCCCCTCCCCCGCAGCCCCCTCCCCAACCCTCCTCATGCCGAGCTGAGCGCTCTGCAGGTCACAGGCGTCTGGGCGTGTTTGTGCGTGAGGCGATCAGTGAGGGTGTCCTGTGGCTCGGGTGGCCACGTGAGAGACTGGCACGGGTGCCACGAAGGTGAGTACACGCTGGTCTCAAGCAGGTTCACAAAGACGGCCCACCCTGTGTGCTCCCCACCTGCCCAGCAGCTCTGGGCTGCACAGACAGCCCAGAGCCCAAATTCACCCACCCCCCAATCCACCCCACAGCCAAGAAGCACGCCTGCTCAGAAATCTTACTGTTTTTCATTACCCCCCGCCCCCCAGCACAATGTCTGGCACACGGTGGATGCTGCGGAAAAGGCAACTGCTTTTATCGTTACGATGCCCCAAGTCCCGTGTTTGTATTTCTGTCCACACCCACCCCCTCCCAAGATGCTGTGCAGGTTGGGCCGGATTGTGAAGGAGGCGGCCTCCAGGGTCGTCAACAACGCAGCTTTGGCCCAGCCATGCGGACCTCGGGGGCGGCCCAGGACAGGGACCAGGGGCTGGGGGAGAAGGGACTCTCCACTTCCGGCCCTGAGACGGGTGGGGCCTGAGAAAACTACAGCCAAGACTCAGGGCCAGGCGTGTCCCGGGGGCTGCGGGCTGCTTAGGCTGAACTCAAGGGTAGGTGGAGGCCAGACCACTCAGCCGTGGGTCTCCCCAGACTCCGTCCCGCCCGCCCGCCTCGTCGGCGCCTGTCCGGAGCTGCCGCGGCCGCACCGGGACCGGAGCAGGGCTGTAGGCCCACTTGCGTCTGGAGACCCACCCAGAGCTGGGTCTGGCCTGTAGCTCAGCGTCCGCCATTCCCTCCCTCGTAAGAAAGTCTCATAGGTTAGCAGTTGGAGTGGAAGGTAGGTAACCAGACTGGGAGTGCTCTGGAAGGCGTCCTTCTTTTGTTACGGTTTTCCTCATCATCATCACGTTCACTGTTGTGTTGTATTTTATTATGGTTTTGGTTTTATTTTTCCTCCCCTTTTCTCAGCGAATCCATTCCTTCCGGCACATTCCCTGAGTGGTTTTTTTGCTCCTGCCCGATTCCCTTGGGCATTTTTGGTTGGGGTGGCTGGTCAAGAAATGGGGGAGGGGACCCTAAGTGTCTGTTTTTGAAGGAGGGACCCCCAAGTGTCTAGTTCTGGTCTTTCACTTGAAGGGAGGCTGGAGGGTGATTCTAGTTGAAGCGCTGGGTTCTCTCACGGCCTGATGGCTTTGAAGACGGGGCTTCCCGTTCACCCCTGGATTCCCGGGGCCAGCACAGGGTGTGCCTGTAGGAGAAACTCTATAAACACGTGTTCTGTGAACAGAGAGGCCGGCGTGATGGTGAAGGTGCTCGGTGCGAGGCCAGTACATCAGGCAAGGCCAGTGACTTTCTGGGCCTCCCTCTAGCACGGCTGACTCTTGAGTCCTGGGCTGAGCCGATAGAAGGCTCCAGCCACCCTCAACTGGCCTGAGCCGATAGAAGGTCCAGGCTGAGTCAGTTTTCCCAGCCTCAAGCTGAGAGAGTCCGTGGAGAACAGCTGAGCCCAGATTCAGATCCTTGCCACGTGCCCTTGGGCAGACAACTTGCCATTTCCTGGTCTCAGGTTTTTCATCTGCAAAATGGGAGGTGATATATAAAAAGCACCAGTATGGGTGGGGGCCTGGCACACAGTAGGTACTCAGTCAGTGATAATAGAAAACCAAGCAGCTGTGTTTTAAACCTGCTTTCCCCATCTGTAACATGGGGTAGGGCTATATTATTGCTGTTCCTCTGACACACAGTAGGTGTTCAGTAAATTAATGTGTTAGATAGTAGGGGTGATAGATCTAGCTCCCTAGGGGAGTCATGAGTATTAAATGAAGTATGATCAGTGGGGTGCATTTTGAGTCTATAAAAGACTTCGGGTGCTGGGTGTGCAAAATAGGTGCATAGAACTTGAGTTTTATTA
>NW_006291021.1:1169728-1172885 GCF_000327345.1 Myotis davidii
TCCCCTCAGTCCAGCCTGCACTCTCCCCAATCCGGGACCCCTTGGGATTGTGAGAAGGATGTCCGACAGGGATTGGGCCTAAACCGACAGTCAGACATCCCCCAAGGGGTCCCAGATTGGAGAAGGTGCAGGCTGGGCTGAGGACACCCCCCCCACACACACACACATCCCAGTGCATGAGTTTCATGCACCGGGCCTCTAGTTTTTATATAAGGCCCTTGGCATAGTGTCTGGCACACAGTAGGTGTGCTTAATACATGGGAACTACTGTTATCCAATAAAGCCCTCAGCATACAGTAGGTACTTTATGTATGGGGACTACTACTGTTACTGCATTAACACAGTTCTTGGCACACAGTAAGTGCCTAAGAAGTGAGAACTATTGTTTTACAAGGCCCTTAGTACAGTGCCTAGCATATGGTAAGTGTTTAATATAAGGGAATTGTACTGTTTTTCAATTAACCTTCTAGCACAATGCCTGGCACACAGTAGGTGCTGCATAAAAGGCAACTGCTATTTTTATCTTTAGAGGGCTATTATGATGTCCAGCCCATAGTAGGTGCTCAGTAAATAAGACTTACTGTTGATCTGTAATGCTTAGTATAGTGCCAGATGCACAGTAGGGGCTCAACACAGAACTCTGATCTATAAAGACCTTGGCACACAGTAGGTGCTAAATATGGGCTGTGTTCTCTATAAAGCCAATAACCTAGGATCAACACAGTAGGCACTTGCATTACTCTGGTATAGTCTTTGGCATGCTAACTCGCACACAATAGTTTGCTCAAGATATTGGCATCATTGGTTGATGTAAGCCATGGGGGTAGCCTCTAGAGCAGTGGTTCTCAACCTTCCTAATGCCACGACCCTTTAATACAGCTCCTCATGTTGTGGTGACCCCCAACCGTAAAATTATTTTCATTGCTCCTTCATAACTGTAATGTTGCTACTGTTATCAATCGTAATGTAAATATCTGATATGCAGGATGTATTTTCATTGTTACAAATTGAACATAATGAAAGCATAGTGATTAATCACAAAAACAACATGTAATTATATATGTGTTTTCTGATGGTCTTAGGCGACCCCTGTGAAAGGGTTGTTCGACCCCCAAAGGGGTGGCGACCCACAGGTTGAGAACCACTGCTCTAGAGTCTCTGGTAGAACAGGTGTTCAGTAAATAGATGCTTTTACTGTTAACCTATGAAGCACTTAGCACCATGCCTAGCACATAGTAGGTACCCAATAAATGGAAATGGGGCTTTTACTGCAGTTCCCTGGCAGTATTATTCTCCTGGCATACAGTAGGTGTCCAGTAAATAAATGTGCTTACTATTACCCTATGAAGCTCTAGCCTAGCACATAGTGGATACCCAATAAATGTGGCTTTTATTGCTATTACCTAGCATAGTACCTGGCGCACAGTAGGTGTTCAATAAATAAGTATTTTACTATCACTCTGTGAAGCCCGTGGCATGGTGCTTGGCACATAGTAATTATCTAATGGATCTTTTTTTTATTATTCTCACTCGAGGACATGCTCTTATTGATTTTAGGGAGAGAGGGAAGGAGAAGGGAGAAAGAGAGAAAGAAACGTGGATGTGAGCGTGAGGCATTAATAGTTTGCCTCCCACATGCACCCTGACCAAGGATTGAACTGCAGCCTGGGCATGTGCCCTGATTAGGAATCGAACCCGAGACCTTTTGGTGTATGGGACGACACTCCAACCAACTGAGCCATACTGGCCAAGGCCCTTAATAGGGCTTTTATTGCTTTTCCATTGGCACGGTGGCTGCCACACTGTAAGTGCTCAATAAATAGGGCTTTTATTGTTATTCCCTGGCAGTGGTATCCCCCTGGCACACAGTTAGTATTCAGTAAATAAATGCATTTACCATTATCTGATGAAGCTCTTATCACCATAGGTGCCTAGCATACAGTTGGTGTCTAATAAATGGGGCTTTTATTGCTGTTCCTCTGACACACAGTAGGTGTTCAGTAAACTAATGTGTTTACTGTTATCCCATCCCTGGCACACAATAGGTATCCAATAAATGGAGCTTTTGCTATACTTCTGGCACAGTGCCTAGCAACACAGTAGATGTTCAATAAACATTTTACTGTTATTCTATGAAGCCCTTGGCACATTGTAGTTACCTAATAAATGGGACTTTATTGCTTTTTCACTTGGTGTGGTGACTGGCACATAGTAGGTGCTCAGAAAATGGGGCTTTTATTGCTGTTCCTCTGGCACAATATCTAGCACACAGTAGGTGTTTTATTAAAAAGTACATTTAGCCTGGCCGGTGGGGCTAAGCGGTTTAGCATTGACCCATGAACCAGGGGGTCACGGTTCGATTCCCAGTCAGGGCACATGGATAAAGCCCGCAGCATAGTGCCTGACATACAGTAGGTTGTGGGCTGGATCCCCAGAAGGGGACGTGCAGGAGGCAGCCAGTTGATGATTCTCGTCATTGAGGTTTCTGTCTCTTCCTCCCCTTTCCTCTCTCTGAAATCAATAAAAATATATTTTTAAAAAGTACATTTACTGTCCTATGAAGCACTTGGCATGGAGCTTGGTGTAATATCGGGATTCAGTAAATAGGTTGTTTTTTTAAAATCCTCATCCAAGGATATGTTTTTGGATTATTTTAGAGAGAGGGGAGAGGAGAGAGAGATAGAGAGAAAGAGATAGGGAAATATCAATGTGAGAGAGAAACATCAAATTGGTTTCCTTTCCATGCCTTGACTCGAACCTGCAACCTAGGTATATGTCCTAACTGGGAATCAGACCCACAACCTTTTTAGTGTACAACGTTCCAACCAATTGAGCCACCTGGCCGAGGCAATAAATAGATGCTTTTGCTGTTATTCTGTGAAGCCCTTGGCACCATGCCTGGCACACAGTAGGTGCCTAGGAAATGGGGCTTTTATTGCTATTCTACTTGGCATGGTGCCTGACACATAGTGTGTACCCAGTAAATGGGGCTTTTATTGCTGCTCCTCTCATCACAATGCCTGGCACACACATGTGTGCTCCGCAGGGACTGTGGCGGCCCACTTCCTAAGACCTACTATGTGTCAGATGGGTTCAGTCACGTGAGTGAGTGCAGTGTTCTTGGCCAGCCCTCCCAGCCCCACCCCCCCCCCCCCAT
>NW_006291021.1:1172941-1178738 GCF_000327345.1 Myotis davidii
GCCTCTTTTGGGTTCGACTTCTCTTTGCTTTGGTCCTGTTTTGTTTGTTATCATCTTCTTTTTTATTTTCTCTTTCCCATCTTTTGTTTCCCCGTCCCCTCCCTGCCCATCCCGCTCCCTTCCCCACCCCGACGTTCTTCCCCCTCCAATAGAACCGTCTGCCCCCCCTCAAGATGTTAAGTGTGTCAGCACACGCTCCACGGCCATTTTGGTAAGTTGGCGCCCGCCACCGCCGGAAACACACAACGGGGCCCTGGTGAGCTATAGCGTCCGCTACCGACCGCTGGGCTCGGAGGACCCGCAACCCAAGGAGGTGAACGGCATCCCCCCGACCACCACTCAGATCCTGCTGGAGGCACTGGACAAGTGGACGGAGTACCGCATCACGACTGTCGCTCACACAGAGGTGGGACCAGGGCCCGAGAGCTCGCCCGTGGTCATCCGCACCGACGAGGACGGTAAGCACCGCCCTGGCCTGGGGACCCCCCTGAACTTCCAGTCCACCCCGCCCTGGAGCCTCCTGTCTGGAAAACGGGGCTGGCTGGTGGCCAGGAGGTAGAAGCCACTGTCATGAGAGGGAGACGCGAAGCGAGCTCTCACCCCGAGAAACCCCGGGCTCCTTGGCTGGGAATTCTCTGCTCTAGACCTTTGGGCACCATTGGCTCCCTGAGCCTTGTGCCTGGAAAGTTGAGCTGGCACCCCCGCCTCTTGGTCCAATGGTCGAAACCCGGGAACCAAGGTGTAAGAAGCAGCAAGCAGCACTTGCAAAAAATCTATGGTCCCCTCACCCCAAATACCCCCCGTTCAGACTTCTCTTGGGATGAGCCAGGATCTGCGGCTTCCTGGGTCTGACCCATCCTACATAAGTGTAGGCTGACTGTGTGCTGATAACATTTAACCAGCAACTACCGGGAGACAGAGAGACTGATCTGTGCCGTTGGTCAAATTCTGGGGGGTCAGTATCCTGCCGCGGCCAGTTGCGAGGTGGAAAGTTTTAAGCTGCAAAGGGAGATGGATGCTCAGGGCCTGGGGCTCAAGGAGGCGAGGAGCTTCCCCAGTAACACCGAGCCCCTTTGAACCCGGTTTGCTTTCCGAGCCACGGGCCGCATTGGGTCGGAAGCCTGGGGAAGAGACGAAGCAGCTCTTCATGGGACGGGGGGCGGTCAGGTTCTGACCCGGGGGCTGGCTGGGAAGGCGCCCCAGTGCCCAGTGGGGGCCGCACTGCCTGGTTCAGACCCTGCTTGGCCGCTTTCTGAGCCTGTGACCGTGGCATCCACTTTCGGGCCTCGGGGTCCCCATCTGTAAATGAGGAAGGAGCCGCTCTGTGGAGCCATGCTGTGAGGATGGCGGCGTGTGCCTAGGTCCTTAGAACAAAGCGTGGGTGCCCTCCTCTGTCCTGTGGCCTGGGAGGGAGCCGTGGGCACTGGGGCTGCGCAGTTGCCCATCTGTAAATGGTGGTGTGCGCTTAGGGCGCCCAGTTAATCAGCAGCCACTTGTCACCCCGGCATCGGGCAGCTGCCCGGGGCAGGGCCGGGCGCCCCAGTAACGGCACCCCCCACCCTCCCCTTCGTTCCTGCTTCCCTCCTCCCCCTGCCAGTGCCCAGCGCGCCGCCGCGGAAGGTGGAGGCGGAGGCGCTCAACGCCACGGCGTTGTAGGTTCTTGGTATTCATCACTTTGAATATTTCTTGCCACTCCCTTCTGGCCTGCAAAGATTCTGTTGAGAAATCAGCTGACAGTCGTATGGGTATCACCCTTGCCAGGCCGGCAGCATGGCCAGATCCGCGGCTACCAGGTCCACTATGTGCGCATGGAGGGCGCCGAGGCCCGGGGGCCACCGCGCATCAAGGACATCATGCTGGCTGATGCCCAGGTGGGCGGGGCTCTGGGGCAGGGCCTGGGAGGGTGGCGTTCCAGGAGGGTGGGGATGGGGTCCCCCCCCTGCGCTCCTGCCCTCTCGCTGCTTCTCTCTTTCTGGCCGCCCCGCTCATCTCCTCCTCTCTCCCCTGCCGCCTCCTCCCACGCTCAGTGGGAGACGGATGACACGGCCGAATATGTAAGTAGTGCCCTCTGGCCACTGGCGTGCTTTCCCGCGGGCCGTGCCTTGCTGTTCTGTGACACCCACCCCTGCACGCCCCTTGTCAAAGGGTCTCCTCCCCTGGGTCCCCGATGCACCCCTCTTGGAGCCAGCAGTCTCAGTTTTCACATCGGGCAAATGGGCCCAGCAGCCCCAGGGGCACCTGCATGGGACCCCAGAGGGGTGACCTGGACACAAGACAGAGGTCATCCCTTATCCTTCTTACCTGGGTGGCCCCTAGATCCCAGTTACACACACACACACACCACTTGCAGGCCTCTCCATTTGCACAAGCCGTTCTGGGGCCTGGGATGCCTTCCCTACGGTGCCCACCCACTCCTCCACCCCCCAACCTCCCTGTTGGACCCAGACCAGACCCGGTCACTTTCCAGCCCGGCCTGACCCTTCTATCACCTGCCGCAGGCTTCCCTGACCTAGAACTTTCTCTCTCTGTTCAGAGTGTCCATTTCATTCTGGCCCTTGAATGAGGGCGGGGCAGGGACCCGGGGTTAGAAAGGAGGCCTGGAGCGCCACCGTCTTCATCCTTCCGAGCTTGTTCCGGAGGCCCTGGGCCTGGCTGGGGTTGCTGTGTGACTCTGGGTCAGTTACCGCCTCTCTGGGCTGTCTTTCTGCCTTTCATACGGAGGCCACAGGCTCTTTCGAGAGCCCCAGGTCTGATGCTAAATTGACACTGGCCCTACCTCCTTCCCTAGGGAAGTTTCAGTCCCCCCCCCCCCCCCAGGCCCTGGGAGGGTCTAAATGTGAGGCTCAGGGGCAGGAGACCCTCTGTTCATGCATCCCTGCCCCCCCTCATGCTCTTGACCTGGGGACCCCCCTGAACTCCCAGGCATGCTGGACATGTTTGTGGTGTGCATGTGTGGGGACATGGACATGTGTGTGATGGTGTTCATGGGGCTGTGTGCAAGCAGGGTGCTCTGGCATTGGTTGAACAAGCAGTCATTGATGGAGCACCTACTGTAGGCTAGCTCCTGCGTGAGGTGCTGCAGAAATGACAGCTCTGAGCCTGCCCTCCCTGGGTCACAGTCCAGTGTGGGAGAGGGGTGTCATGGGAAAGAGATACAAATATGTGTATCGTTACAGGCTGGCGGAGGCAGTAGACTGGTGTAAATGTCAGCTCTCCAGATGGGTGGGTGGGGCCGCCCTGCTCTGTAGCATTTGGCGTAAATATTCCCACCACGTCAGTTTCAAGCTACAGCTAGATGTGCAGGGGCTCATGTTTGTATAGTTTTCTACCACAAGGGACAAGTGACCAAATAGCGTAGTGGTAAACGTAGAAAAATAGTTAGGACGGGGGTATTGAGTATTTAATACCTTTGTGCTTTTAAATTTTTTATTTTTATTTAATTGTAAGTTTACATAATTTACTTTTTAGTATTGGCTGGATTTAATAACTGGCTCACAAAATTCCTGAACATTTAAATATTGGCTCTCGTGAGCTGGTATAGGAAATTCCAGCACACCAATGGTCGTAGTGGAGGCAGGGAAGAGCCTGTGCAAAGGTCCTGTGGCAGGACTGGGGCTGGTGTGTTGGAGGAGCAATAAGGAGGTCCTTGTAGCTGGAGCAGAGTGGGTGAGGGGAACAGAAGGAGGTGAGAGCGGGGAGGAGATATGGCAGAGATTGCAGGGCCTTCTAGGCCATGGGGAAGACGGGATTTTACCCCAAGGGAGGTGGGAAACCTGGAGACCTGTGGGCAGAGGAGGGATGGGACCAACTCAGATGCTCACAGGCGCCCTCCGGTGGCTGCTGCAATGACAGACTCTGGGGATGCAGTGGGAGCCTGATTACTAGGGCAGGGGCAACTCCCTGTTCAGTGCGGCTGCGTGTGCTCATCTCAGCATGGACCTGCTCCGTCGGGGTCTCTGCATGAGGTTGTGTGCACGTCTTTGTCTGAGGACCAGCCCCCATGTCCACCTTGTTTGAGCCCAGCCCTAGAAGGAGGGTGGACAGGGCTGGTCTCACCCTGCTTGCCTCACTGACCCACCCCTGCCTGCAGGAGATGGTCATCACAAACCTGCAGCCTGAGACCACCTACTCCATCACTGTAGCCGCCTACACTATGAAAGGCGATGGCGCTCGCAGCAAACCCAAGGTGGTAGTGACCAAGGGAGCAGGTATGAGACCCCTCCCCCCTGGCTCCTTTGCCCCTGGAGTCCCCGCAGCAAGCGTTCTTGAGCCCATGTGGGGAAAGGGTGTGCTGGGCAGGGGGAGCCGCCAGAGCAAATGGGGTGGGGGCTACTCAAGGGGGCATTCGGGGCCCAGCAAGGCCCAACCCCATCTCCTCGTCATCACTCTCTTCCTTAGCTACTTGGCTCCATCCAGATGCAGATAGTTAACAGCCACCGCTCACGCCCTCATCCTCCTGGCTCTACCCGGCTGCTCCCTCTGCTCAGCCTCCCTCTCCTCCTGGCTGTCTCCTCCCCATCCTTTAGGTCATTGCTTCGTTTCTACCTCATCTGGAAGCCTTCCCCACCCCACCCCTATCCCACAGTCTTGGTCTGATGCCTCTTCTGGGGCCCCCAGCACCCTGTCATGCCTCCGTCATGGCTCTGATCCCCTGTCATTTGGGGGCGGTGTCCTCATCGCTCCAGCTACCCCAGGAAGCCGCCTCTCCTGGCAGCCCTGCCTCAGTTTCCCCTTCTGGCTCCTCCCATCAGTCCCAAGGTTCTGTTTTTGCCCCAGCCACCATTGAGCTGAGTGAGGAGAGAGCCGTAGCTGTGAAATGTAAGGGGGAGATGTCCCAGGCAGAGGGCACAGCCCAGGCAAAGGCTCGGAGTGTGAGAAACAGTAGAAAGGCCTCCATCCCACTCCCCACACCCTTCCTCTCTCCGGGACACTCGATGCCACCCCTGACCACAGTCTGACATTCAGGCTGGACACAGCCCCTCTCTGCATTGCTGCCAGCCCCGCGCATGCTGTTTCCTGAGCCTGGTTAGTCTGTGTATCCTCCAGGGTGCAGTGCCCATGTCACCTCCTCCGAGGAGCCTCCTATGGTCTCTCAGGGACATTGCATTAGAGCTATGCTTGCTAAGCCAAGCCCACTGCAGACACTGTGACTGCTCATAGCACAGTCCATTAAAGGTCCTGATAAGTCCTGCAGTGGGGGAAGCCTGGTTTCCTTTGCAGAGCCCAGCTTTCCCCCTTCTCTGCCTGACCCCAAAACCTCTCTTGGCTCATTCATTGCTACTCAGACTGTGAAAACCATAAGGCATGTGCAGGATTTGGGCACTGCTGTGTCCCATGGGTATTAATCAGGTACCAGCAAAGGGCAAGTAAACAAGGCAAGAAATGTCTGGCTTCCTGACTAAAGGAGCAGATACAGAGATGAGGCCACTGTGACGTCTGTGGGTGTTTTCCTTTATTGGGGTCTCCTTGCTGTTCCTTACCCTCACCCAGCACAGGCCTGCCTCAGGGCCTTTGCACTGCTGTTCTCTCTGCCTGGAACACTGTTCCTTCTAGACCTCCCTGCGGCTCCCTACCTGCCTTCTTCACTTCGTCGTTTCTCAGTGAGGCCTATCTAAGACCCATTTTAAAACTGCAACCCTACCCCCTGCTCCCTGGCTGGCGGGCGGTCACTGATGCTGGCCCTGTGTCCCCACAGTGCTGGGCCGCCCCACCCTGTCGGTGCAGCAGACCCCCGAGGGCAGCCTGCTGGCACGCTGGGAGCCCCCAGCTGGCACCACCGAGGACCAGGTACTGGGCT
>NW_006291021.1:1179620-1180942 GCF_000327345.1 Myotis davidii
GGTTTAGAGCGTGGCCAGGGTGAGGGCTAGGTCTGGAGTTGGGGCTTGTTGGGGTGGTGTTGGGGTTCAGCTGGACTCGGGGCTGAGTGGGATTGGGCTTCACTGGGGATGGAGGCTCCGTCTGGGGTTGGGGTTCACTCTGGGATTAGGTCTCAAAGTGGGGACTCAGCTGGGATTGAAGTCTAATCTGGGATTAGGGCTCAGTAAGGATTGGGGCTCCAGTGAGAGTGGGGGCTCAGCCTCGGGGGAGGGCTCAGCTGGGATCTAGGTTTCGTCAGGGTCGGAAGTCAGCCCAGACCCCACTGAGCCAGCCCCGGCCCACAGATCCAGTACAATGGGCTCACACTGGACGTGGATGGCCGCACCACCAAAAAGCTCATCACGCCCCTCAAGCCCAACACCTTCTACAACTTCGTGCTGACCAACCGCGGCAGCAGCCTGGGCGGCCTCCAGCAGACGGTCACGGCCTGGACTGCCTTCAACCTGCTCGGCGGCAAGCCCAGCGTGGCCCCCAAGCCCAACACCGACGGCTTCATCATGGTGTATCTTCCCGACGGCCAGAGCCCCGTGCCCATCCAGTATGCCGACGTCCCAGGGCCCCTCGCCCCCGTTAGCCAGCCACCTGACCTTCCCGAGCCTCCGTTCCTCAGCCAGGGTTGGGACTAGGCTGGAGCCGAGGCGTGTTGGGGTGGTGTTTATAAGATGGGGGTTCCACCAGCCCCGCCTGTGTGGTCCCCACAGAGGTCCCATGCTTCTCATAGGAAGAGTCACTAACTGTGGCCTGTGTCTGCTTCTCCAGCGTCTTCTGACACCCTGTGTGCCTGACCTGCTGGTTTTGGGTTCCCAGATTGGTGGGAAGGCCACTCTGCACAGACTCTCAGCCCCTGAGTGTGGCAGTAAGGGGCAGAGGAGACGTAAGGGCTCCAAAAATGCGGGCATGGAAGCTGGGGCTTTGAAGGGTGCGTAGGAATTCAAGAAATAGAACTGCGCAGGAAAGACTTTGTAGGCAGAAGTCAGTGTGATCGATGGCCTGGAGGGTCAAACATGGCTGGGGCTGTAGGGCAGTAGACCCCATTGTAGGAGCAGAAGGGAGACTCCTCACTCGGCCCCCAGAGGGCCGCTCTGTCCGGTCGGCCTACAGGCGGCACCCCTCTGACGCTCCTCTCGTGACAGGAACTACTTCATTGTGATGGTGCCGCTGCGCAAGTCTCGCGGTGGCCAGTTCCTGACCCCACTGGGCAGCCCGGAGGACATGGACCTGGAGGAGGTGAGGGCCAGGGCCCAGCCTGCCCGGGGCGGACACGTCCCAGCCGCCCTGAGCC
>NW_006291021.1:1180976-1182424 GCF_000327345.1 Myotis davidii
CATCGTGGCTCGCTTCTCCGTGCTGCCCCCCACCTTCCAGCCCGGGGACCAGAAGCAGTACGGAGGCTTTGACAACAGAGGCCTGGAGCCCGGCCACCGCTACGTCCTCTTCGTGCTCGCCGTGCTGCAGAAGAGCGAGCCCGTGAGTCCCCACGGTGTCCGCCCCTCCCAGCCACGCCCGCTGAGAGAGGCCGGCCCCAACCCGGCCTCAGCCCCAGGCCCTGACCTCGGAGCCAGACACCGATCCTCCCAGCTTCCTGGGCCCAGGGGAGGACTTGAAGTTGGGGGGATGCCAAGAGGAAGGCGTTTTAGAGGAAGGAACTTGGGAATCGGGGCTTTCGCTGGATGGGTAGGAGTTCAACCAGAAAGGGCACTGTAGGCTCTGCCTGTGCAAAGGTCTGGAGGCGCAAGAGGAACGGAAAGGAGTTGAGCATGGCAGGCAGGGGTGGGGGTGCCAGGCTGGCCAGGGCCAGGGTTCTCAGGAGCCACAGGTGGGTGGGGAGCCTGGAGGGGCATCGGGGGGTGTGGAGGAAGGCGCGTCTGGCTCTGAGGAGGACGGACGCTGATGGAGGTTCTCTCTACCTGTGTGCGCAGACGTTCGCCGCCAGTCCCTTCTCAGACCCCTTCCAGTTGGACAACCCGGACCCCCAGCCCATCGTGGACGGCGAGGAGGGGCTCATCTGGGTGATCGGGCCCGTGCTGGCCGTGGTCTTCATCATCTGCATCGTTATTGCCATCCTGCTCTACAAGAAGTGAGGCCCCGCACTCCCCTGGACAGAAGGGGGTTCCCGGAAAAGGGGGGTGCCTGGGGGGCTCATCTCAGAAGATCATCACGGGAGCCCTCAATGGCATCGAGGGGGAACCCGAGCCCAGAGGTTAAGCTGCTTGATCAGTCACGCAGCCCGGCAGGACGGGTTCACCGGCCAGAGGCTTGACTCCTTTAGGCCCCACAGTCCCCTGCGGGGGAAGGTGTGGGCAGAGGCTGTCAGTCCAGTTTAATGACAGTAGTGCTCGTAGCGGCCGCGTGGGCCCTGTCTCAGTTTGGACAGGGAGGGTGGTGGGCCCGCAACCAGGATGAGCCCTGTTGCCTGGGTGAGACCGAGGCTCAGAGAGGTTAGGAAAGCCACCGCCGTTGCCGAGCAGGCCCATGTGGCCTCACCTGTCTTCTTTCCCTCCTCTCCTGTGCCTGCTTTTGGGAGCAGCAAACCTGACAGGTAAGAACTGGCCCTCCCTTCTCGAGGCCCAGGGAGGCTGAGGAGGGGGGAAGGGGGGGCCTGGCTGCTCCTATAGTTGCACACGTGTGTACACATGACCCTGGGAACCCCAGTCGTGTGTATACACGGGGCCCGGAGTGTGTTCACACGAGCATACACGTCTGTGGGCACATGCTGGCACTCGCCGATTCTTCTCTCTCCTCCAAAGTAAACGCAAGGACTCGGAGCCCCGCA
>NW_006291021.1:1182476-1186315 GCF_000327345.1 Myotis davidii
AAGGACCCCGTGGAAATGAGGCGCATTAACTTCCAGACACCAGGTATGTGCTTATCCCAGGTGCCAGGGACAGCACTGCCCGGGGAGAGGGAGCTGCCTGCGGCGACCCTCCCGGCCTCGCCACACTGTGCTCCGTGCAGTCAGTTCCCGATTCCCAGCTTCCTACCTGTGCCAGGCTTGGAACTCTCACGGGTCGGTTCTGCTTTACAACCAAATGAGGCTTTTGCTGTCTTCTGTGGGGAGCTTATAGGACGCGTTAAACCACAAAGCCCTCCTCCTTTCTTCTGGCAGAAAGAGCTATGCTTCTGTTCACACCTCTAGTCTGAAGACCACTTGGCCTTTTCCCACACTCCCTGGGATGTGCCCCTAGCAAGACGCTAATTACACCTCCCACACGGCCCGCATCCCCCCTCCACACCACAGATGCTCGCGCGCCGTCTGCCCCCGAACAGCTCCCTGTAGATGAGTAAGATGCAGCTTAGGTCACCTCCACACCCGGTGGGAAACTGAGCCAGTCTTGTCCGTGATCATCTTCACGTACAGGAACCACGCACTCCCGCCTCCTCCCTCTGACCGGGCTCGTGCCAGCTTCTTCTAACCGAAAAGGGGCTTTTCATGTAACTGATGGTGGCTGTTCCTAACGTGGTTCCCTTGTTCCCGCTACCTGCGCTCTGGAATCTGCTTTCTGTTTCTGACTGGTCCATATTAACTCGGTTTCCAACCAAATAGAGATTTTAAACATTTAACTGATGGCTGCCGTCCTCCGTCCTCGTAGGAATCACGGAAGGTCACATGCGGCACCTCTAACGTACTCCCTTCTCTCCTCTCTCCGGTGGCATCTGTTTCCAGTTAAATGAGGGTTTCAAACTTGTGTGTTTAACTGACGGCTGACGTCCTCTTAAAGTTCACGGCGTCGGCCCGTCCTTCCTCCCCCCTCAGTTCTCCCTCACCATCCTGCCTTCTCCAAACCCCGCAATGACCCACACGGGGACCCAGGGCCAGAGGGGTGTGGGTGACGTTGACGGAAGAAACTAAAACTGTGGGATCCTCCCAGAGTCGTGGCTAAACACCGGGCAGCGGAAGCAGCCGCTGCTCCGGTCCTGGGGTCGGGCCACAGGGAGTGTCCCTCGCGGCTGACGTGCTCGGCCCCGTGCAGCGGAAGCAGCCGCTGCTCCGGTCCCCTGGGGTCGCCACAGGGAGTGTCCCTCGCGGCTGACGTGCTCGGCCCCGTGTCTGTCGGCAGCCGTGTGCGTGCACCCAGCACGGGGTGGGGGAGGCAGCGCCCCGCGTGTTTTCATTTATTTATTGTTTGCTGTTTCTGCAGATTCAGGCCTCAGCAGCCCCCTCAGGGAGCCGGGGTTTCACTTTGAAAGTTAGTTCCTGTGTCTTTCTGTTCTCGGCTCCCTTCCCCACCCGCCCCTCGTTTGTTTTCATCTTTGGTTTCTCCATCCCGCCACCTCTCTCTGCCCACCTGTCCTGCGCTGGCTTCAGGGGAAGGGGTCTGGCCCACTGTGCCCTTAGCGTGCTGGTGGTGACTGTGTGGGGGTGGGGACAGGGACGTAGGAGAGACACATACAAACGGAAGAGCAGGAGCCCACCCCTGTGACAGGCAGGGAGAGCCACCAGGCAAGTGGACACCAGCCTCACACTCCATAGGCGGGGCTCTTGGAGACCCCGGGGGCCCCCACCAGAACAACAGGTGTTCACCAGCCGGTCTGGCAACGCTTGACCCGTTTGACGTAGCTGCAGAGTGCGAGTGTGAGCGCACAGGGAGCACTGGCCGGGGCGTGGAGACGGGTCTGGCAGACCCAGATACCAGGAAGAAAGAGCCAGGTCCACCCCATTCCCTCCAGGCACCACCCACCCCCAGGGGCTCGAAGATCAGGGCTGTCACCCATCCATGTACAGGATGAGGACACGGGCCAGAGAGTGAGGGGCGCAGTGCCTGCCCCAACCAGGTGGAGACACTACCTGCAGGCCCTCAGCTCTCCTGGCAAAGGACCGGTCGGCCCCCAGGCCCCAATGGGCAGAAAGGAGTGTGTCTCCCACCCCAGGGAACAGTGAGGCCCAGCCAGCTGCCATTGCTTCTCCATTTCTGTGTCACCCGCCTGCTTCCTGCCACGAGGCACCAGGAGCTGGAAGTCCTCCGGGGCACCCCTCCCCCGGCTGGGTGGGGACGGAGCGGGAGGACCGTGTGAGCAGGGTACTGGGCATGGCCGGGGCTGTAGCCCCTGCTGCTCCATTCAGACCCTCGGTCCAGGGTCCCCGCACCCGCCAGGCCCTCTAACCACAGCTCGTCCATCGCAGACTCACACTGTAGAGCACCCCACCCCGGCCCCGGGCTGGCCCCCCATGACAGGCCCCCCCGCGGGGTCTGCTCTCCCCACAGGCATGCTTAGCCACCCGCCCATCCCCATCTCAGACATGGCCGAGCACACGGAGCGCCTCAAGGCTAATGACAGCCTCAAGCTCTCCCAGGAGTACGAGGTGAGCTGAACCCTCCCCCCAATCCCCCCCACACAGGCCCTCCAATGGCCACCTGACACCCCCACCTCCCCTTCCCACAGTCCATTGACCCAGGCCAGCAGTTCACGTGGGAGCATTCCAACCTGGAAGTGAACAAGCCCAAGAACCGCTACGCCAACGTCATCGCCTACGACCACTCCCGCGTCATCCTCCAGCCCATTGAAGGTAGCACGCGGTCCCGGGCCATCCTGCCCTCCTCCCCCCGAGTGCCTACAGTCCTTGCCCCGCCTCCACGCCATGGGGCAGGCCAGGTAGACAAGCTAGGAGGGGCGGGGGGCGCATGGGGAAAGAAGCCTAATTCTGGGCTCAGGCCTGGTCCAGCACCAGAAACCACGGGGGATTGTTAGATGTGTATTTAAGTGATGGCTGCTAACCCTTACGTGTTGCCACCGGCCACTCCACACCGCTCCACTCAACTGGAGCCGCTCTGTCACCCAGGGACGGAGGGCAGGGTCTGGGGGCATTTCTGTGGTCCCAGGTTGGAGGAGGGGGTTGCTAGTGACAGCTACAGGGTGGGGCCGGGGATGCTGCTCCACACCCTGCCGTGCTCAGGACGGCCCCACAGAGCGCGATCCAGCCCCACATGGCAGCAGTGCTGAGGTGGGATCCCGACGTCCCTGCCCACGATTTGCTGGGGGACAGATCGGGGTGCTCCGAGAGGGCTTCCAGTTGGGCTTGTGGAGCCAGCCTGAAGGGACGGGGCACCCCCACTGATCGGCTTCTCGCCCGGGCCGTAGGCATCGTGGGCAGTGACTACATCAACGCCAACTATGTGGACGGCTACCGACGGCAGAACGCGTACATCGCCACTCAGGGGCCGCTGCCCGAGACCTTCGGGGACTTCTGGCGCATGGTGTGGGAGCAGCGCTCAGCCACCATTGTCATGATGACCCGGCTAGAGGAGAAATCGCGGGTGAGGCCTGGACCCCACCCCCCACCCCCAGAGTCCCCAGCCAGCCCAGGCTCACGCTCACCTCCATTCTCCTTTCCGGCACAGATCAAGTGTGATCAGTACTGGCCCAACAGGGGCACGGAGACCTACGGCTTCATCCAGGTAACGCTGCTGGACACCATCGAGCTGGCCACGTTCTGCGTGCGGACCTTCTCCCTGCACAAGGTAGGCAGGCCAGGCTGGAGGCTGCAGAGGGAGGATGGGGGGTGCGGAGAGGCAGAGGAGGAAGATGGGCCCAGCTTCTGCCCATTGACCCAGTCTGACCACATTCTCATGAAGCCCATTTTATGGATGGGGAAACTGAGGCCCGGAGTGGGGCACCTCGTGTCCCTGGCCACAGCAAGAGGACAAAAACAGCAGA
>NW_006291021.1:1187724-1190681 GCF_000327345.1 Myotis davidii
AGGGCTCCCAGTATGTGAGAGGGGGCAGGCTGGGCTGAGGGACACTCTCCCCCCCACACACACACGCACACCCAGTGCACGAATTTCGTGCACCGGGCCCCTAGTCTTAGATAAGTACTTACCTGAAGGCTGCTCGCCATAACGCAGTTCCCCTGTCCTACACTGGTGGTTCGCCATTGCAGCAGCCTGCCACCAGAGGGGAGATTGTCGTGACGGGGAGCGGAGGTGCTTACCAGCACCACGATCCCCCCTCCACTCAGTCAGGTCCTCTCTCAGCATTGAGCACAAGCCCGGCCCGAGCACCAGAAAGCTGAGTGGAGGGACCGGAGGAGGCAGTGAGGATTCTTAGCTCATTCACACACGCTCAGCACTTGCTGTGTGTCAGGCCCTGACCCGGCACCAGGACACAGCAGGGACCACGACAGACGGAATATCCTGACCTGTGGGGGGCTTAGTCTAGTGGACAAGACACAGACCAAAGACATGCAAATAATAGATCTTTTCTTATTAAATGTATTGCCGTTGGTTGATAATACGTTTAGGGCAGCGGTTCTCAACCTGTGGGTCACAACCCCTTTGGGGGTCGAACGACCCTTTCACAGGGGTCGCCTAAGACCATTGGAAAACACATATATAATTACATATTGTTTTTGTGATTAATCACTATGCTTTAATTATGTTCAATTTGTAACAATGAAAATACATCCTGCAGGTCAGATATTTACATGACAATTCATAACAGTAGCAAAATGACAGTTATGAAGGAGCAACGAAAATAATTTTATGGTTGGGGGGTCACCACAACGTGAGGAGCTGTATTGAAGGGTCGCGGCATTAGGCAGGTTGAGAACCACTGGGCTAGGGCATCTGTCTGGGTAATATGACATCTGTATACTCCATTGTGCGCTCACCACCGAGTCCAGTCGCCTCCTGTCGCTGTGTATTTGACCCCCTTTATCCTTGCCCCCCACCCCCTTTTCCCCTTTGGGAACCACCATTCTGTTGTCTGTACTTAAGAGTTTGTTCATGTGTTGCTTCCTGTGCTTTCCCGTCTGACTGACTTCACGCAGCGCAGTATTCTCAAGGTCCATTCACGTTGTCACCGACGGCAGTATTTGGTCTTCACTTTTGGCTGAGTAGCATTGCACTGTGTGTACGGACCGCGTGCTCTGCGCCCGCTCATCCTTAGGAGGACACTGCGGTTGTCTCCATGCCTGGGCCACCATGAATAATGTCGCAGTGAGCGTAGGGGTACACAGATCTTTGTGTGTGTGTTCAGGTTTTTCAGGTAGTCCCCAGGAGAGGGATTGCTGGGCCAGATGGGTTATTGTTAATTTTGTGAGGAGCCTCCATCGTGTTTCCATAGTGGCTGTGCCAGCTGACGCTCCCGCCGGCTGTGAGTGAGGGTTCCCTTTCCCCACAGCCTCTCCAGCACAGCTGTGACATCTTGTTGGTAACGGCCATTTTGACGGGTGTGAGGTGGTACCTCCATGTGTTTGGATTTATATTTCCCTGGTAGCTAGTGAGGTTGGGCATCTGTATGTCTTGGGAAATTGTTCAGGTCCTCTGCCCATATTTTAATCAGGTTGTTTTGTGGTTGTTGAGTTGTATGAGTTCTCTATATATTTTGGATATTAGCCCTGTATTGGAATATCACTTGCAAATATGTTCTCCCATTTAGTTGGTTGCCTGTTTGTTTTGTTGGTGGTTTCTCTTGCTGTGCCGAAGCTTTTTCGCTTGACCCAGTCCCATTCATTTATTTTTTTCTTTTATTTCTCTTGCCTTTGGGGGAGGGGAGGTCAAGTTCACAAAACTCCCTCTGAGACCAAGGTCTAAACATGACAGGAAATTTCATGTGTAGGGTTAAAATAAAGGAGAGGAGAGAATGTGTACTGGGGGACCCGGAGGAAGTGAGGAAGGGAACCATGAGATGTGGAGAAATAGCATTCCAGGCAGAGGGCACAGCTAGTGCAAAGGCCCTGGGGCAGGACCATGGCTGGTGCATTGGAAGAACAGTGAGAAGGCCTAGTGGCTGGGGCTGAGTGAACAGTGGGGAGAGAGAGGAGTTGAGGACAGGGAGGGGATGGGGAAGGTTGTGCAGGGCCTGTGGGCCATGGGGAGGACTTGGGCTTTTACCCCAAGGGAGGTGGGAGCCCTCGAGGACTGTCGGCACCGGAGGTACGGGACTTGACCCATGCTCACAGACGCTCTCTGGCTTCTGGGGGGGTGGCACCGGCAGACTGGAGGGTCCAAGATGGCGATGGGGAGGGCTGTGGTGACTGCCATGAGGGGGTGAGAAGTGGGCGGGTTTGGGATAGACTTTGAAGGCAGTGATAGTGTTGGCCGGTATGTTGGGTGTAGAAAGGGAGTCACGCCGAGGGTGACATTGAAGTTGTGGTCAGAGCCCCTGGAAGGATGGGACACCACCAGCTGAGATGGCGGGAGCAGGTGGAGGGAGGAAGTGGGGGCACAATGTTGGCCCAGTCGTGTGAGGCAGACATGAAGCTTTCCTGTGGGGACCCCTCTGTGTCGGGGCAGCTAGACCCCAAGTCAGACATGGGCGCAGGGGTCGGAGGCGTGTGGGAGTGGGCTGTGGTGACAGGCGTGTCCCTGTGGCTCCCAGAACGGCTCCAGCGAGAAGCGTGAAGTCCGCCAGTTCCAGTTCACAGCGTGGCCGGACCACGGGGTGCCCGAGTACCCAACCCCATTCCTGGCTTTCCTACGGAGAGTCAAGACCTGCAACGCCCCCGGATGCCGGCCCCGTCGTGGTCCACTGCAGCGTCGGGGTGGGCCGCACGGGCTGCTTCATCGACGCCATGCTGGAGCGCCTCAAGCCAGAGAAGACGGTGGACGTGTATAACCACATGATGCTCATTCGGTCCCAGTGCAACTACATGGTGCAGACAGAGGACCAGTACAGCTTTATCCACGAGGCCCTGCTGGAGGCCGTGGGCTGC
>NW_006291022.1:0-1738 GCF_000327345.1 Myotis davidii
CCTGAATGAAAGGACCCTTGGAGAGGCCAAGAGCACAGCTGAAAATTTTAAATGGCTTAAGCTTCACAAAACATGTTATCATTTCCATTAGGCAAATGGTGATTCTTCTTTATTGAGGCCATGTTCCTTTGGGGAAGCCTTGAGTTCTTCCTGCCCACAGTTGATTTCCGCCTCATTCCCAGGACTTGCCTTTTCCTGTATCTTTTACTAAGGTCCAGAGCTCTTACTTATACTCAACCCTGTCTGAACCTCTCTATTTTTCTGTGTCGTTTGTTTTTTTTCTTCGTCTGGCTGTACCGTCTCATGACTAGCGGGTGAACACCAGCAACTTCTAGCCCTGACCTCCAGATGTGCTTTCACAAAATAACTAATTTGTGTATATCCCACATCTATGACAAGTCAAAGAACGTTCCTACACTTGAATGGGCCATCTAGTTGTTATATTCTACTAAGGAGATATTTGAACCATCTTTTCCTGTATACAAACTGCACTATCTGCAATCGAACATGGAACTAGAGGCAATGCAAACATATAAAGCTTTGATCTGAGTCTCCACAGATACACATGTCAAAACTCAGGTTACAAGGGTATCAGTATCTCTCTTTTTTTGTTTAGGGTCTTAATTTAAAAATGTTTTTAGTCTGCTTTTTTCCTACCTTATTGTTTTCTCAGGAGTATAACATTTGATTTTTCCCCTCATCAAAGTGAGAGGGGAGGAGAAAAAAGGCTGGGAGAGGGAGAAGCTCATTTGCTTCTATTCTGACTCAGACATGCCTCCTGGATATTGCACTGTGTGGAGCACTTTCTTTTCTTCCTTGCCTAGAACTATGTCTACTGGTAGACAGACAAGAGAGAATGGAGATTAGGAGAAGTACATATGTCCCCTCTCTTTAGAGTGAGAACTCTAGTTTTCAAATATCTCCCATTTATGCCCTGGCTGGTTTGGCTAAGTGGATAGAGCATTTGCCTTCAGACTGAAGAGTCTTTTGTTTGATTCCAGTCAAGGGTACATACTGTACTTTGGTTGCAGGCTTGATCTTAGGCCGGGTTGGGGCACATGTAGGAAGCAACCAATTGATCTCTCTCTCTCTCTCTCTCTCTCTCTCTCTCTCTCTCTCTCCCTTCCTCCCTCCCTTCCTCCCTCCTTCCCTCCCTTCCACTCTCTCCAAATATCTCCCATTTATCTCAGGCACACTTCCAGCCACTTTCACTACCCCTCCTTGCCCCCACAAATGCCCATCTTTTCAATTCCCCTGCCCCTACTCATTCTCTTGACGTGTATCTCTTCCCTTAAAGCCTCACTTTTATGTTCCACCCCTCATTTGTGCCCCAAAGATATTGAAGCCCCCCCCCCAAAAAAAAATTTAATTAGCATTAACTAAGGCTTTTCTAAAGACAGGAGTGGATAAGCGGATTCTGATTTTGTGCTTGCCTCTACCACCCCCTTGTGACCAATTCAGGTCCTACATTTCTTTGAAGAAACCAGTTTCTACTAAAAAAAAAAAAAAATCACTTGTTCTTCTTCCTTTTCCTTGAGTTGTGCCGATCCCTACAGACAGCAAACAATCAAATAGAGAATGGTTGGTGAACATTTAGTGCTGGGTGGTAGGTCAAACTTCTTACCTTTTACTGATTCAGGACTCTGTTAAAGGATTCTCACCTCTCACTCCCAGATCCCAACATCAGCTCTCCCCCTACCCCATTTATAAAACTAAGATGAGCTGGTGGGAAGCCTGC